>NC_080382.1:126546674-126846674 GCF_014773155.1 Arachis stenosperma
ATATCATTATTGAGGCTGCAAAGTAGTTTGGAAGCATCCATAAGATGACCTGAATGGAAAAGAAATACAATATGAGCATATGTTTATGATGGAGCAAAGCTTACAAAGTACAAGCCAGGCTTTCAATTGTGAACTTCCATTGGGCAAGATAGAACATTGTTAAGTAAGAAATATCTGTGCAATTGAATAGTACCTTTCTTGCATAGTGATGATACAAATGAGCTTAATATATCTCTTGCAAGGATAATGTCCTGTTTTACATGCTTGTTATAGAGCTCAAAAGCTGCTTCAAGTTTGTCCTCATAACAAAGCCCTTCAAGAAGAGAGGTGTAACTTGTGTGATCAGGTGTTAACCCTTTGTCCAACATGTGCTGAAAGAGCTTGTAACCCTCTTCAGTTTGTCCCACTTCAGAGAACTTCTTTATCAGAATATTGTAGGTCTTCAAGTTCCCAGAACATCCACATGAAAACATCTCATCCCAAAGCTTCCTCGCTGGGCGCAGCAGATCCTCCTTGCAACACGCTTCCATCACATAATTATAAGATGACACATTAGGAATGATCCGTTTCTTCTTCATCTTTTGGAGAACAGCATAGCCCTCTTTCACTCTTCCGGCTTCGCACAAGAACGACACCATCACATTGTAACCCTCCACATCTTTGAAGTAGTTATGAGAATCCAGAACTCGGAACACCTCTAACATCTCATCTACCTTCCCATGCCTAAAAAGATTTCTACTCAAATTGCTAATAGTCAAAATGGTAGGAAACCTCCCTTTACGAATCATGAATTCAAAAAAGATAATTGTAGCTCCAGGATCAATACTCGAAACTGATCCAATTAAGGCATTGAGAAGATCATCATCAATGGGGAAATTGGCACCAACAATGATCTCCCCGAGTTCTTTCACCACATTAATCCGCCCCTCAGAAACCAATTCAAGTATCAAGTCCTTGTAATCACCAATCCTCGGTGCCACCCCTAACTTCCTCTTCATCTTCAAAACCTTCACTTCCTCAGCCACATCTCGCATTCTTCGCAGTGCCGAGGCAACAACCCAATAAGCAATGAAGTCAGGTTTCCATCCCTTGCCCCTCAGCTCACCTAACATCCCTAAGGCCTCGGACACCCTGCCAGCACGACACAACCCATGAACAATCAAAACTGCCACAACCGACCCATTAATCCCCAAACAGCAATCCTTAATCTTATCCAAAACAGCTAAAACTCTATCCAAACAACCCTCTTCACAAACCCTCCACACAAACACCCCAAAACCCATGGTACTCAAAGGGGCACCCCTAACAGTCATTTCATCAAACACCTTGTACGCACTGTCCAAGTACCCAGCAGAAGCAAGTGCAGCCAGTAACCTATTACATGTGGCACCACCCAATTCGTTGGCAAGAGTAGAAAATTCCCTAAACATAGAGAATGCATTATGAATCTTGTTCGTTGCAAGAAGAGAGGAAATGGCGGAGCGGAGAATGGAGCTATGGAGGGGGAAGTTGAGGGCTTTGGCTTGGTTGAGGAGTGAAAGGACGGAGTTTTGGTGGTGTTGGGAGTGGGAGTTGGAGAGGGAGGAGAGGAGAGAGTGGAAGGTGGAGGGAGTGTGGGCGAAGTTGGGCTGGTTAGTGGCCCAATTGAAGAAGCCCAATGCGAGGGAGTGGTGGCGGAGAAGGAAGGGGTTGATGACAGCGGAGACGAGAGGAGGCGAGAGGTGGTGGCGGCAGCGGAGAGCATGGAGGGTGTGCTCCAGGGAGGGAGTCCATGAGTGGCGGGTGGGTGATGAGGCTGAGATCAGAGCTCTGCTTATTCGAACTGCCAGGTCTCCCGCCTCCCGATTCATCACTAAATTCGGTCATCAAGAATCAAGATGGGGTCCTGAAGACAGAAAAAGGAATGATGTTGAGAAGGAAGATGCTCATGCAGAAAAGAATGATGTTAAGGGTTTGGTGGCCAATAGGTTATTGAATGCCTAGTTATCAGAATAGAACCGATCAGACTATTGGGTCACTAAGTTACCAGTTCAACTGATAGGTCACTGGTTGAACCGATTGACCTAGTCTCACTTAAATAATTAGTTGTCCAGAGATTAATCAAGAAAAAAAAAACCCTAAAATTGAAGTTTATAATGCAAAGGCTGAAATTATGATTGTTTTTTAACATGAACATTCCTCTGGAAAAATTTTAAGTCACATTCATAGTAAAAAATTCTCATTGGTTTCTTTTATATACTTCAAACGCTCATAAATGATCCAACATGGGAAGGTGAGTTCTTAGGAAATCATATATCCGAAACAATATCATCACAGCAGAACAAAAACAAAACCAGCACCCAAAATCTTAATGCTATCCAAAGATCAATTCCACAAAATAGAACATAAAACTACGCAGACTTACAAAACACATCAACATCAAGATATACTACATCTCCCAGAAACTATGATATATGAGCTCGAAATCATATGGCATAAAACCCTAAACATAATCAAAATCTCAACCATTATTGGTACAGCTTCTCAGTCTCCTATCCTCTCTATCATATTCCCACTTTTCATTGAGACCCCCACTTCCATTTAATTTCATTAAAAAACCCTATCATAATTGGCACTCGACACCTTATTTTTAATGCAATCAATACCCTCCATTGTTCCTTCTTCTCCTCTTTGACTTGTGGTCAATAAATAGAACAAATTACCGAGGTTCTAAAAACCGGACCGGTCATCAAACAGCTCTAATTACTGGTTCACTGGTTCAATCGTAGTTCAACCAAAAAAACCGTTTTATAATAAACACCTGTTTCTATAAAAATTCAATGAATAAAGCAACTGGTTCTAAACACTCTTCTGCTGCATTTTTTTATTTCAAAAGGGGATCATAAACAACTAGTTCTATGAATAAACAAACTACAATGATATGCAATACCAAAAATTGGCCAATGATGAAATAATAAAGGGTTTCTCTCTTCAATTCTATGTTCAAGCTTGTAGTAGACCAGAATCAATAGAGTAATACAGTTGAAATAGTCTTCCTTAATTCTTATATACCTCAAAGAATTTCCTACAAAGTGAAAATTGAACACAACATGCAGCCTTACAACAAAAACAAAACAACACTCAGAAATCAATCACCTCTTCCAAACACAGCCTTAAAACAAAACAGAACAACATTCAGAGTATGCGCATTGATCACAAAATTGATTTCTGAAACAAAACAAAAACAGCAGAAGAACGTTCAGAGTTTGAGCATTGATCACAAAAAATTGATTTCTGAAACAAAACAAAAACAAAACCAGCAGAACAACATTTAGAGTTTGAGCACTGATCACAAAAAAATTGATTTCTGAAACAAAACAAACAATCAACAAAACAATGAAAACATGAAGCATATAATAAATCAATGATCACCAATATCCAGCAATAATCTCAAAGACAACAATAAATACACAACAACAATTTAGCAAATAAACAAGAACAAGACCTAAATAGAAAATCCAACAAATTAAATCGCAGCAACCTAACAATTTAGCAAATTAAAACAACAGCAGCCAAACAATTTAGCAAATTATCAACTTAACAAGTTCAAGAACAGAAAATCACAACAAAAACAGAAAAAATAATTAAAAATAACAGAAGAACAACAGAACAACACCACAAGAACAATTAGCAAATTAACAAGTTCACAATAACAGTTAAAATTTACCAGAAGAACACTAATTCAAGTGGAATCATCATGCTAATATGTTTTCTGCTATTTGTGCAGCTAAAATTTCCTAATTACTAAGATCCAATTATTCTAATTTCACATGCAATCAACTTACTAAGTTTCTAAAAGCTAGAAATTATAAAACTAACCAGAGAAATATGGTTAAAGCATTTCATCAAACATGTCGAGTGCGGTGAAAGTAAAACGAAATAAGAGAATACAAAGCTTAATATCAATGTGATAGAGAAGAGAACATAACTATTGTATACTTTAATTCAGTCTATGAAAAAAATCCAAACCACTACCAGATCAAATAGTTACTTATTGTAATAGAAATCAGAAGTTGCAGAGTTTGAAGCAGAGTATTGGTGTTGTGGTGTATTGTCTGGTGGCGGGTTTAGGGAACTCACGGCGGCTACAAAAGAGAGCAGTTCGACGGCTAGGTGGAGCGCGCGGGTTGGTTGCAGAGTTTGAAGCAGAGCAACGTGGCTTCCAGACGAACACGAATGCGAACTCGAACGGTGAACGGCGAGTGACACGAACGGTGAACGCCGAGCGAACGTGAACGGCGAAGAATGCGAACGAAGACGACGACTGAACGAAGACGCGAACGTGAACGGCAAACAAACGGCGGCGGAAGCGCGGCTGAGCAGAAAAAAGACGACGGACGCCGAGCTCGAGGAAGCAGCTGCGATCGGTGACAGCGAACAGGGGTTGAAGACTTGGAGCACGAGGGAAGCTAGATAGACGGACGGTGGCAGTATGCCACTCCTTGCGGCGGTGGTGTAGGCTTACAGGGATAGGGTTTTTTGGCTGAGTTTCTGTGATTTCTTTCGGAATGAAAGAAAGAAAGGGAGAAAGAAACGAAGGAGCTTCCGTTTTTTTTTAAACCGGCCAGGTCCCGTTTGGTTCGACCGGCCGGTTCACTTCCGGTTCAACAGTTGTTCATCAGTTTTCTGATCAACGGTTTCATGTCTGATCAGACTGTTAATATTGCCGGTTTGTAGTTGGACCGTTCCGGCCACCAAATCTGGTCCGATTTTCAGAACATGCAAATTACACACACCATTCTGATATCAGCTATGACCCCCTTAATTGCTACCCACAGTTCATCTTTCATGGCCACGTACATCATTATTCATAAACTCTTTAGGGTTAACCGTCCAAAATCCGTCCAAATTATTATAAAAATCCATTTGAATTTTATTATTGATATCTTTAAATAATTTAAAATTGCGACAAAATGTTCAACAATAAATATATATTAGTGTTAATTTAGATATTAAAATATTTTTTGTAAGTACTCACTTAGCCTGTGTTTAAAAAAAAATTGACGTATAACTGATTTAGAGATATCAATTTCGGATAGACTTTATAGAGCCTTTTATCTCTAAATATTTTATAATTATTTTTTTTCAAAAGTATGTGCCACGGCCACAAGCTTGTAGAGCAAAAACTAATCTCCTACTTTTTAACAAGAGTGAAATATCAATTCGTCCCTGTCCATTTATCAAAATGACAATGCGATCCTTTACAATAAAAATGATCCACTTCGATTTCTGTTTTCTATTTTCGTGACACAACGCGGTCTCTGTGGATATTTCTCCATTGACATATTAGGTTTAGAAATAGACAAAAATCTAATTATCTCTAAATTCAAATTGGTTAGTGGTTTATTTGTCCTTATTCGCTACAAGAAAAACACTCATTCAAGTACATTTAAAAAATATAGCCAAAAATTAAAAAAAATGATGTCTTAGGCGAAAGCTACGCTTTTTAGCCTTCAGAGACTTTTTGTGGGGGATGCCTACACTAGTGTTGCCTATTCTCAAAGACTACGCTTTTCTATATCAAAGGCTACACTTTTGGCTTTTGAAAATATGGTGCGTTTTTTAAGTGATGTTGTTCAGGACCATTTGAGAATATGGTGCGTTTTTTAAGTGATGCTGTTCAAGACCAAAGGTTACGCTTTTTAGTACTAATAGTTAATAGAATTCAAAAGAATAGGCTACACTTTACAAGACTACTACATCACTTTTTTATGAACATAACAAATAATATACCTATAACTACTCTATATAAATATAGCCTTTTGTCCCTCATTTTTTTAATTTCTGTTTATATATATATATATATATATATATATATATATATATATATATATATATATAAATATATATATATATATATATAATATATCCTGTATTTTTAATTAAATTAATCAATTATTATAAAATAAAAATAAATACATAATAATAACATACAACAATCTTTAAATAATAAAAATTATCTTTAAACAAAATATATTTATATAATGAACTAAAAATATTGGAATGATAATAATTTTAAGTATTCATACATCTCACACTAAAATAAGCATACTCATATCGAAATATGCATGAGACCACTTAGAGCTTACTACTAATAAATTAGAAAAAACTAAAATATTATATCATATAAATGTATCTTCTAATTAAAGATATTTTTAAATTTAAATAATTTATTAATTAGTTTGTACTTATTATACCATATATTTAATAAAATATTAAAAAAAGAATAATAATATGATAATAAAAAATAATTTGAAAAAGATATTTTTTAAAGAATAAGGACAAATAAATTTTAACCAATTTGAATTTAGAGACAATTAGACCCTTGTTCATTTATGAACCTGACATGTCAGTTTTTCGTTCAGAATTGACGAAAAAATACCTACAGAGACCGCGTTGTATCACGGAAGTAGATAACAAGGATCGAAGTGGATCGTTTTTATTGTGAGGGGTCACGTTGTCATTCTGAAAAATGGACAGGGGTCGGGTTGATAGTTTACTCTTTTAACAAAAGCAACTGTGGCGGGCAAAAACGACTTTTGATGGTATATTTTTGGATTAACAATAAGAAACGCCTCCAAATTATTCAAACGCTGACAAAAATGCATTCGAATTTTACTATCGACAAAAATCCTTTAAATAATTTGAAAACGCGACAAAAATGTCCAAAAGTAAATATATATTTTCAAAAAATGCCTTAAAGATTGAATTTTGATATAAATTTTTGTAATCATAATTAAAAAAATGAAATATTATTATTCTTAAAATTTGGTGATTTTTTTCTAAGTATATTTTTTTATGATTTTTTAAAAGTATTGTTAGTTGTTAATAAAAATATTACAAAAAAATATATACTTAATAAAAAATCACCAAATTTTAAGGATAATAATATCTCATTTTTTTTAATCATGCTTATAAAAAATTGTATCAAAATTCAATCTCTAATATATTTTTTGAGAAATACATATTTAATATTGATAATCTTGCAAAAAAAACTAACATTAAATATGTATTTCTTAAAAAATACATTAGAGATTGAATTTTGATGAGATTTTTGGCAAGCATGATTAGAAAAATGAGATATTATTATTCTTAAAATTTGGTAATTTTTTGTTAAGTATATATTATTTTGTGATTTTTTAAAAGTATTATTGGTTATTAGCAGAAAAATTATTAAAAAAATATACTTAATGAAAAATCACCAAATTTTAATTATAATAATATGTTATTTTTATAATCATGTTTGCAAAAAATTGCATCAAAATTAAATCTCTAAGGTATTTTTTGAAAAAATATATTTACTGTTGGATATTTTTATTGTATTTTTTAAATTATTTGAAAATATTTTTATCAATAGTAAAATTTTTGTGTATTTTTATCAGTATTTAAATAATTTGAAAATTTTTTTGTAGTTAACCCAACTCTTTATTCTACAAACATAGAATACCTTCAACACTGCTTAGTGATCCCACCCGTTCCCATTTTAGGTCATTTTCACCCCATAACATACACACCAAACTCCTATCCAACGCCTCCTGATCAAATACTCATCAACCATAACAAACGAATACCTAATAACACCACACTACATCTATAACAAACAAGACCAAATCAAACTAAATAACAATACACAAACAACACATAATAACCGAATAAAAAAAATAACATACTCAGATAAAATACACAAATTAAATCAATTAGTTTTACATATAAATACAATTTATCTAAACCTATTATAGATTAAATCAAAAATCAATATTCTTAAAAGACCACAAAACATCAACTACATAAAACAAATCAACCCCAAACAGCATTAATCACCCATTAACTAGCCGCAACCATGAAAAAAACAACCACAAACATATAAAAAAAAGTAAAAATCAACCATTAACCATTTAAACCTACATTAAAAGATATGAACAACAAAAATCACTCAAATTATTAAAAATTAATTTAGAATAATTTAAAAAAATTAAAAAAACTCACCAGGGATGGTTGACGCCTTGACCGCAGGAAGAGAAGCGAGCCAGCACGAAGTACAGACCAGTGAGGTGATGCAGTGAAAGCGCAAAAGATGGCAGACGCAGTGAAGGTGCATGGACGACGCGATGCAGACGGACGCGACAGACGCAGAACAGGGAAGGGAAGGAGCTGGCGGACGCAGTGTTGTCGACGACGATATGGTGACCGTGCGATGAGAGGGAGAAGGTTGAGGCACCGCGTTGAGCTTCTGCCGTTTCGCCCGTTTCAAACTCTGAGAGTGAGAGAGTAAGTGGGTTGGGGAAGAGAGGGACATCCTTCGTTGGAATAGGTTTCTTTTCTTTCCTTCTAAAAATTGAACCGGTCCAGGTTTCACAAACTTTTGGTTCACCAGATTTTACCAAAGCCTTTTGGATCAAATCGGTTTTTATTGATTCTTTTCTTTATCCAATCTTATGTTCTGCTCGGATTGATTCTGTGATCAGTTCACCAGTTTTTTGGTCTGGTCAGTTGGATCGATTTAATTTTTATAACTACCTTAAATGCATAAAATAAGATTTAAACTATTGATACTTGTTTAAGTAGGTGAGTGAATTAACCATTCGATCAATTCACTTTGGTTGACTGATTCTCTTAGATATTTAATTACTATTTAATATTTTCTTTTTTGAATTTATGAGCCTTATAAATTTGGTAAATTAGAATTTTAAGGTCTTCCCTGTAGTATATGGGCAAAAAACAAAAAAAAATCTAAAAAAATAATCTCAAATGAGTAACTCCACAAAATACAAGAAAATAGATGATAAGCAATTGTTAGATGCCGACCATGACTGAGAAGTTGGACTTTACATCCAGATTTTCAAAATCTGTTAAGTATGAGTTGGAAGAATAGCAACAATTATCTACCTATTTATTTAAACATTTTCAAGAAAGACTGTTCGTTGGTCGGCTCCTGAACAGGTCGGGTGGACAGAAGATGCAAAGATGGATAGATGAGGGTGTCTTAGTCCTGGGTGCGCTGATCGAGGGTCTGCCGAGCTGGCGAGCACTTGAGTTGGTGAACGGACGAGGGGGGGTGCCACCTGCAAAGACACTCCGACGCTCAAGTCAGGAATCGTACAAGCAGGGGGAGTGATGTAGAAAGTGACGTACCTTGGGGGAAGAGCCAATCTTCCCCTTTTATACATGTCAGTAATGGGCCCCACGTGAGGTCAGGTCCAATTCTCCAAGGACGCTGCCATGCAGCCGGGTGTGAGCCGTACAGGATGCGTGTCCGGGTCGGTTGGAGTGCAGGCATCCGGGTCGGGTAGAACTTGGGCCGGGTCGACCCGTGTGGACCTTGGGCCGGGCCATAACAGTGCCCCCACGCGCCAATGGTGGTCATGGGAGCTACCAATGGCGTGTAGTTTCGCATGTCGTCTGGTCGGCCGCTCGTGGGGAGGAGGCGCTCTCAACGCGCGTGTCCTTTGGTTTGCGTAGGCAACCGTTTCGTCGCTCCGTTTCTCGTGCCGAGCATTGAATGCTCATAATGGGGTGGAAAAACCCCGTTTGAAAAGACTATTCTGCCCCCAGGTGTTTTCGCGCTTTGGGGGAGCAGTTTTTTAAACAGTCGGTTTTGTGCTTCTGTGTTTTATCACACTTCCCATTTCTCTTCTTTTTCTTCCCTGTGGCGAGATTTCAGAGCATTATTGTGGTGCCTTCGTTCATCTATCCAGCATTTTCCCAGTTTTGCAACTCCATCTCCTTTTCCTCAATTCAGGTAATTTTCTGATCAACCTCCCTTTTATGCATTATTTCTGTATGCTTGTTATTTGGTTTTTTGACGTTGTAGCCTTTTAGTTGCGAGTAGATGTGTTAGGGGGAAAGTACCATTCCAGGGTAGGCTTTTTCTTCGTTCTTTTAGCCATTCAGTCATGTTTGGCCTTAGTCGGGGAGTCGTGAGGGTGGTGTGTGTGTTCGGTTTGAGCAACCGGTCTCTTAGACTAACTGGATGGTACCCCCATGTAGGTATGGCTCGCACGGTCTCCCGGGCATCCGTCAACCCCGCGGCGTACGACCAATACGCTTGGGTCGTGTCTGACGTAAGGGATTCCCCTAACCAAATGGGAGAGGAGGAGCTCACCGAGTTCCGACAAGCCGGATACTTGTGCGGCGGGACTGACGAGGAGGCCAACTATGACGTCTTCGTCCCGGCTCCTCACGAGCGTTTGTATGAAATCAACTTCCAACCCCGCCAGGTCGCCGACTGGATTTGGTTCTATAAAGCCATGTTCACCCAAGTCGGGGTCCGCATTCCGTTCTCCGCCTTTCAGATGGCGCTCTTAAACCGAATTTCCGTGTCACCGTCGCAGTTGCATCCGAACAGTTGGGCTTCGATCCGCTGTTTCGAGATGGTCTGTGAATATCTCGAACTGCCGGTGTCCGTGGATGTCTTCCTCTTCTTCTTTACCCTCACAAACCCTTCCAAGGAGGGAAAACATAGAAAAGGGTTCATGTCCTTCCGTGCTGCCCAGGGTCGGAAGATCTTCGGTTTGTTTGAAGATTCCTACCATGGGTTTAAGGACAAGTATTTTAAGGTCCGCCCTGCCAAAGGTCGTCACCCCTTTTGGTTGTCTTTGGAGGGGGTACGGCTCATCCCGACTTATTGGAGCTTCGGGGCAGGGTCCAATAGTTTTATTAAGGTAAATTATAAAAGCATGTCGGCAGTAGATAAGCAGATTGCCGAGGTGCTAAACGCAGTTTTTGGGAAGAACCCGGTAAATCCCCATCTCCTCATGGGTGACAGGGAGTCCGGCCGTAATTATATTTGTGAGGAGCTTTTCACTTTGCCCTTTGTCTTTTTTCCTTTTATTGATATTGTGTGGCGACTAACCGACCTTCTTTGTCTTCCTGCAGTGGATATGTCTGCGTCGGTGACGGGCTTTGCCGACTTGTTTCAAACCTTTCTTGCCGGTGGTGATG
This sequence comes from Arachis stenosperma, assembly GCF_014773155.1. Lineage (NCBI taxonomy): Eukaryota > Viridiplantae > Streptophyta > Magnoliopsida > Fabales > Fabaceae > Arachis > Arachis stenosperma. Next base: position 126,557,655 of record NC_080382.1, read on the forward strand.
ACGAGGAGGGTGACGAGCAGCCTACCCCCGAGGGACCTGATGCTCCTCCGGAGGGCCAGGATGCTCCCGAGCAGAGGGCCGCAACCGACGGGATCGGAACCTCGGCTCAGGGCGCCACGGTAGAAGGTGGCAAGGCGGTCCACGTTTCCCCTATCCGTGAGGTGACTGGGATTGGGGGTTCGGTGCCCACTCCGGATGATGAGGAGGAGGTGGTAGAAGTCTCCGGCCTGAAGAGAAAGAGGAAGAAAGTCTCTACGGCGTCGTCAAGCCCTGAAGGGGTCCTCACCGTCATGGAGAGGAACTTTGATGCGAGCAACTTCATAGATACCCAATTGATCCCTGGTACTGAGGAGTACTTCCACGAGTCATCCCTTGCCGGGCAGGCGAGGTGGATGTATCGAACACTCCTGCGGGGCGCCGTGATAGCCCGGAAGGCCGAGTTTGAGCTGTCCGGGATGGAGTCCCTCCGCAGGAGGTTGGAGGCCAGTGGGAAGGCCAATAATGAGTTGAAGAGTGAAGTTGAAACTCTTCGGGAGCAGCTGACTCAGTCTTCAGAGAAATTAGATGCCGTCGAGAAGAAGGTCACTGCTGCCGAGCAGAAAGCCACTGCCGCCGAACAGAAGGCCACAACCGCTGAGAAAAAGCAGAAAGAATCGGACGCGACGGTTGAACGGTTGGTTGAGCGTGAGATGGCATTGGAGAAACAGGTCGGTGCGGCGCAGAAGCGTGCTGCCGAGGTCGAGAAGGAGAAGCAGGCCGTAGAGGCCGAACTGGCAACGTGGAAGGCTAAGTACAAAGACGTCGTCAAACAGGGTAAAGGCGCGATTTTGGGTACCGAGGAAGCCTTGAAGGCTCAAATTAAAATTGTTGCCCCTGAGTTCGACACGTCGGCTATTGGTGTTTTCAAGATTATTAAGGATGGCCAAGTTGTCGATGCTCCCAAGAAATGAACTCTTTGTTTCGTCGTTTCTTGTTTAGCCGTTTTGTTTTGGCTTGTAAATACTTGATTTTAGCCGTTTTGGCCTATGAACAATTTAGTCTTAGCCGTTTTAATTTTGGCTCGTGAACAATGACTTTTTAGTTGCTTGCTCGTGTTGTCGCGATAAAGTTTTTCTTACTTGTCCGATTGCGTTATCGCTTCTAGTAACCGTTTTTGGTTTATAGTTGTTTATATCGGCGGCCCGTGGGCTCTCGTGTAGTTGTTTGTTACAATGGTAGTTGATGACCTCCCGGGGTGATCAGTCCCGGGTTAGGCGTTGTCGTTAGTCATGACAAGACGATTTATCTGAAAAACGGAGATAAAAGAATGGAGAATTTGCACAAGTATGTCTTATTCAGCAGTCGTATAAAGGACACGTAAATCGCTATGAGAATTTCAAGAGATAAATGAGCAAAACGACTACTTAGCTAGCCTGGTCGGCGCGCCGGCCCTTCCTCTAGGAGTAGAATCTTCTTAGGTTGTCCGCATTCCAAGTTCTCGGGACTTCCTTGCCGTCGAGTCTTTCTAGTTTGAATGCTCCTTTTCCCATCACTTTCTTGACTCTATATGGGCCTTCCCAGTTGGCCGCCAGCTTGCCTTCTCCGGGGGTCGGCAGGCCGATATCATTTCGCCTCAGGACGAGGTCGTTTGGCTCAAATTCCCTCTTGAGCACTTTGGTGTTGTAGCGGAGCGCCACTCTTTGTTTTAGCGCCGTTTCTGTCAAGTGGGCCATTTCTCGGGCTTCCTCTATCAGGTCCTTTTCTACGGCTTCCTCCACCCCTTCCAAAAGAAGTCGTGGGCTTGGTTCTCCGATTTCTACGGGTATTACCGCGTCCACCCCGTACGTTAACCGGAAAGGAGTTTCCTTGGTGGAGGACTGCTCGGTTGTTCGGTAAGACCAGAGGACCGACGCTAGCTCGTCGGCCCAAGCACCCTTTTTGTTGTCCAACCTCTTCTTTAGCCCTGAGAGGATAACCTTGTTGGCGGACTCCACTTGTCCGTTCGTCCGAGGGTGTTCTACCGAAGAGAACCTTTGCCTTATACCTAGGCCGTTGAGAAATTCTGTGAACTTTTTGTCAGCAAATTGTGTGCCGTTGTCCGAGATGACGACTTCTGGTATCCCGAACCGTGTTATCACCTGCCTCCACATGAATTTTCTGCAATTGGCTGAGGATATGCTAGCCAATGGTTCGGCTTCTATCCATTTGGTATAGTAATCAATTGCCACTATGAGATATTTGACCTGCCCAGGGCCGACAGGGAAGGGCCCTAAGAGATCGATTCCCCATTGAGCGAATGGCCGGGAGGTCGTCAGCAAGCTCAACTCGTTTGCCGGTGCCTTGGCAAAGTTGGCGTTCTGTTGGCACTTTATGCACTTTTTGACAAACTCTTTGGAATCTGCCATCATCGACGGCCAGTAGTACCCAGCTCGGATCAACTTCCTTGCTAGGGCTTTTCCTCCGATGTGGTGCCCACAGCAGCCCTCGTGGACTTCCCTGAGGACGTAGTCCGTTTGGTCGGGGTGTAGGCACTTCAGTAGGGGCTGGCTGAGCCCTTTTCTGAACAGCTGTCCTTGGATGACGGCGTATTTGGCCGCTTCTCTCCTTAATTTCACCGCATCCTTTTCGTCACCAGGGACTTGGCCGTGTTCTAGGTAGTTGGTGATGGGGTCTAGCCATGAAGGACTTAGGGTTGTTATGTGTAGTGCAATTGTAGGTTCCCTTGTCATGCCTTGGATGAGAGACCGGTTTCCCTCCCCTGGCTTCGTGCTGGCTAATTTTGATAGGAGGTCTGCTCGTGTGTTTCTTTCTCTGGGTACATGCTGGACCGTGACCTCGTCGAACTTTTGGCTCAAGCTTTTGACCTTTTCCAAGTACTTCTGCAACAAGGGGTCCTTGGCTTGATAGCTGCCGTTTACTTGGGAAGTGACGACTTGGGAATCGCTGCATACTTCCAGCCTTTTTGCGCCGACCTCTGTTGCTAGGGTCAAGCCTCCTATGAGGGCTTCGTATTCTGCTTGGTTGTTCGAGATGGGGAACTCGAATCTGACCGATTGTTCGTATACGACCCCGTTTGGACTTTCTAGGATGATCCCGGCTCCTCCGAAGGTCTGGTTGGAGGCTCCGTCCACATGGAGCTTCCACCGTGTACCCATGTCTTCGCCTGGGTCTCCTGTTACTTCAACCAAAAAATCCGCCATCGCCTGCGCCTTGATGGCTTGCCGGGGCTCATACCGTATGTCATATTGAGAGAGTTCGATGGACCAAGTCATCATTCTTCCCGCCAGGTCGGGTTTTTGGAGAACTTGTCGGATCCCCTGGTCCGTTCTGACGACCACTTGGTGACTCTGGAAGTACTGTTTTAACCTTCTCGAGGAAGTTAGGAGTGCTAAGGCTAGCTTTTCCAACTTGCTATATCTTAACTCTGCTCCTTGTAGGGCCCTGCTTATGAAGTAGACTGGTTGTTGGGTCCTCCCGTCCTCCCGCACTAGTACTGCGGCCAGGGCTTCGCTTGTTATAGCGAGGTATAGGTACAGTGGTTCCCCGTCCCTTGGCTTTCCGAGAACGGGAGGTGCCGCTAGGATTTCCTTGAAGTGTTGAAAGGCTTCTTCGCACGCGGGTGTCCACTCAAACGCCATCCCTTTCTTCATGAGGTTGAAGAATGGCAGGGCCTTTGTCGCCGAGGCCCCGAGAAACCGGGAAAGCGATGTCAATCGCCCTGCCAACCTCTGGACGTCCTTGACACAGCCCGGGCTCTTCATCTGAAGTATTGCCTGGCATTTCTCCGGGTTGGCTTCTACCCCTCTCTGAGTTATCATAAATCCTAGGAACTTGCCGGCTTCCATGGCGAAGGCGCACTTGAGGGGTTCAGCCTCATACCATGTTGACGGAGGGACGCAAACACACTTGCCAGGTCGTTTAGGAGGTCGTCAGGTCGTGTCGTTTTTTGCCAGGATGTCGTCCACGTAAACTTCGACCGTTTTCCCTATGAGGTCGTGGAATATCCTGTTCATCAGCCTTTGATATGTCGCCCCTGCATTTTTCAAGCCAAACGGCATTACCTTGTAGCAGAAAGTTCCTCCTGGCGTTATGAACGCCGTTTTGTCTTCGTCTGGTCGGTGCATCGGTATCTGATTGTAACCGGAGTAGGCGTCCATGAAACTCAGATACCGGTACCCCGCCGCAGCGTCGACGAGTGCATCTATGTTGGGGAGAGGGAAGCAATCTTTGGGGCATGCTTTGTTAAGGTCAGAGTAGTCCACGCACATTCTCCATCTGCCATTGTGTTTTTTCACCAATACCACATTTGAGAGCCACGTCGAGTAGTCCATTTCTCGTATGAAGCCTGCTTCTAGGAGGCCGGCCGTTTGCTTGGCTACCTCCTCTGCTCTCTCCGCCGACATCTTTCTTCTTCGTTGAGCCACTGGGCGTGCTTCCGGCTTGACGGCTAGGTGGTGTGAAATGATTTGTGGATCAATGCCCGGCATGTCGGCTGGCGTCCATGCGAACAGGTCCTTGTTGGCCCTTATCATTTCAATCAAAGGCTCCTTCAACTCATGCGGGAGGTTCTTGTTAACGAATGTGAATCTTTCCCCTTCGTCACCGATGCTAAATTTCTCCAGGTCCCCTTCTGGTTCCGGCCTCGGGTTGTCCTCTACTCTGGCATCGAGGTCGGCTAGGAATACGCCGGATGCTTCCTTGGACTTCTTTCTGAGGGAAAGACTGGCGTTGTCGCAGGCGACCGCCGTCTCGAGGTCTCCTCTTATGGTCCCTATGGATCCATCATCGGTGACGAACTTCATAACTAGTAGCTTGGTGTTGATTATGGCCTCAAAATCATTTATTGTCTTCCTTCCCAAGATGATATTGTAGGCTGTGGAGTCTCGGAGGATCACGAATTCGGCCATCGCCGACCTTCGGCCTTGCATCTGTCCTACCGAGATCGGTAGGAAAATGACTCCGTCTGGTTTGATGAAGTGGTCGCCTAACCCGATAACCCCATGCTGGTGGGTCGTCAGGTCGGCATCCTTCAGCCCCAGTGCGTCGAACACGTTTCGGAACATGATGTTTGAGTCGGCCCCAGTGTCGACAAGGATCCGTTTGACGAGGTCGGTTCCTACTCTGGCCGTGATGACCATGGGAGGGTTTTCCGGGGCGTCGCTGAACCATTGATCTTCTGGGCCGAAAGAAATGGACGGGGGTTTTTTGGTACTCTGCACTGGTGAAGATGAGATCGCCAGAACCTTGGCGTCTTTCTTGTGTGCCGACCGGGATTTTGGTGCAGCGTTCTTTGCCGTTACCACGTTTATCACCGTGAGGCCGTGGTCTCTGTCTTCAGGCTCTTGTCGCCGCTTGACCGGGCGTGTCTTGCCTTCCTCGTCCTGGTCGCGATAACGCCTTCTCGGCTCCCTGATGAGATGGGAGAACGCTGCCAGCTTTCCTTCCCTTATCGCTTGCTCTAATGCATCCTTCAAGTCGAAACAGTCCTGCGTTTGGTGGCCATATCCCTTGTGGTAATCACAATAAAGGTTCTTGTTTCCGCCTGTGCGGTCCTTGAGTGGTCGGGGCTTCGGGAGAATTCCTTTCTCCGCAATTTGTTGGTAGACTTCCATGATGGGGAGGGTGAGTGGAGTGTAGTTAGTAAATTTCCCCACTCGAGGAAACGGTCTAGGTGCTTTGTTTGGCGCCTCCTCCCTGGCCTTTTCTTTCGCCCTCTCCCCGTCGCCACCGAACTGACGAGCCTGGCCGTAACCAGACTGCCGCTTATTGGCAGCCACGACTCGGCTGACTTCTTCATCGTTTATGTATTCTTTGGCCACTGTTTGGATTTCATGCATCGTCCAAACCGATTTCGTTGTAAGGTGCTTTCGGAAGTTCTCGTTAAGGAGGCCGTTCGTCAGGCAGAGACTGGCCACCGAATCGGTTAAGCCGTCGATTTCCAAGCATTCGTCGTTGAACCGATCTAAGTACCTCCTGGTCGGCTCTCCCTGTCTTTGGGTTACCCCGAGAAGGTTGATAGGATGCTTGGCCTTTGCTATTCGCGTTGTGAATTGAGCCAGGAATGCGCGGCTGATGTCTGAGAAATTGTAGATAGAACCTTGAGGGAGGCCGTTAAACCATTTGATCGCTGGTCCTGCTAAGGTCACCGGGAAGGCACGGCATCTCACTTCGTCGCCTACTCCCTCTAGATTCATCCTGGCCTCGAAGGCCGTCAGGTGTTCTAGAGGGTCTTGAGTTCCGTCGTACCTCATGTCCGTTGGCTTGTCGAAGTGTTTCGGCAGCCGGACCTCGAGGATAGATCGGTGGAACGGGGTGGCGCCCATTATCACAGGTTGTCGTGTTCTTCCGTCTTCGCGACCTCTTGTCGCCCGATGGGTCGGTCTGCCTCGGGAGTAGATGATCGTGTCATTTCGTCTCCTCATTATGGGTGACTCCTCCCGCGAACTCTCTGCCTCCGTCCGCGGGTGGCTTCGGTAAGAGTCTTCCTCCTCGCTTCCGGGAGACGGGGTATAGCTCGGATCGGTAGAGCGTCTGTCCCGCTCCCTGTCGGCAAGCTGCCGCTCCAGGTTCTGGACTCGGTGGCGCAGCTCTTGCATTATTATGGCGCTATCGCCGCCTGTTCCTCCGAATGGTCGTGTCCCCGTGCGTCGATGGGGGGACCTTCGCCGCCCCCCTTGCGAGGCGACGGAGGCTGCCCCCTCCGCTCCGGCAGCCCGGCCTTGGTCGCCAAGACCCAGTACAGCTTCCATTTAGACGTCCCCACAGACGGCGCCAATGTTCGTTGGTCGGCTCCTGAACAGGTCGGGTGGACAGAAGATGCAAAGATGGATAGATGAGGGTGTCTTAGTCCTGGGTGCGCTGATCGAGGGTCTGCCGAGCTGGCGAGCACTTGAGTTGGTGAACGGACGAGGGGGGGTGCCACCTGCAAAGACACTCCGACGCTCAAGTCAGGAATCGTACAAGCAGGGGGAGTGATGTAGAAAGTGACGTACCTTGGGGGAAGAGCCAATCTTCCCCTTTTATACATGTCAGTAATGGGCCCCACGTGAGGTCAGGCCCAATTCTCCAAGGACGCTGCCATGCAGCCGGGTGTGAGCCGTACAGGACGCGTGTCCGGGTCGGTTGGAGTGCAGGCATCCGGGTCGGGTAGAACTTGGGCCGGGTCGACCCGTGTGGACCTTGGGCCGGGCCATAACAAAGACCTTAGTGACTGGAATAAGAATTGCTTTAATAATATCTTCAAGAGCAAAAGAAGAATCTTAAATAGGATAAAGGAGATTCAAAGAAGCTGTGAATACAAAAAAAATTCTACCTAGATGAGTTAGAGTTCAGCTTAAATAAAGAGCTGAATGACATATTAAGCAAAGAAAAAATCTTTTGTACCAAGTTCTATCACACCAAAATCATAGTTAGGAAAGGAAAAAATAGAATTTTCAAACCTAAAAGCAACTAATGGAGATTGGATAACAGAAGAGAAGGAGATCAGAAACCACATAGTCAATTATTTCAAGAATTTGTACCAAGAAGAAGTAACAATTGTTCTTTTTGAATTAATCCACTACTTATTTCCTAATTTTAGTTCTTGTAATTGTAGGAGACTCATAGTCACACCGATTGAGAATGAAATTAAAAATGATCTCTTTAACATAGGATCACTCAAAGTACCTAAAAGATGGGATTCTGGCATTGACATTCAAAAACTACTGAGACATCATGAAAAAAAAAGTGTGTGACTTCATCCAAAAATGTTAGAATGAACTTGAACATATCAAACAAGCCAATTCAACCCTATCGCTCTTATCCCGAAGCTCAAAAATCCTGAATTCATCAACCAATTCAGGCCCATTGGGTTATGCAATGTTAACTACAAGGTGTTGACCAATATTTTAGTTGATAGAATTAAACCTCATATGAATGAGAAGATCGTAGTTCTTCAATCTAACTTTATATCAGGAGAAAAATCCATGACAACATCATCATAGCTAAGGAGCTTATGCACACCATGAAAAAGATGAAAAAAAAAATAGATTCATGGCGATTAAAATAGACTTTAAAAGGCATATGATAGACTAAATTGGGAGTTTATCAAAGTAAGCATGGAAGACTTCAAGCTTTCAGAGAAGATAGTCAATGTTACCATGCAATGTGTCAGCACTGTGTCCTACAATATCCTTTGAAATGAAAATAGAACGGAAGAATCCATACCAAAAAGGGAAATTAGACTAGAAGATCCTATATCTCCTTATATTTTGGTGATATATATGGATAAAGTATCCCATCTTGTTGAAGAAAGAGTGCTGCAGGGGGTGTGAAACCCGATTAGAGTTGGGAGATTAGGACCTAAAGTTTTTCACCTCATATTTGCAAACAGTTTACTCATTTTTGCAGGCGATTTTTCTCATGTCATTAATGAGAAAAAAACTTCTATTACTTTCTCAAAGAATACATAAGTTAGCATAAGAAAGAAAGTGGTCAATATTACTAATCATAAAGAATAAAAAGAGCTAGGAAGGTACCTTGGACCCCAAATCATACACAATAAGAAAGGAAAAGAAAAATTCAAAGATGTGATAGATAGAGTGCACAGTAAACTAAAAAGTTGGAAGAGTAAATGTTGGTTCTTGGCCGAAAGGATGACCCTTATGCAATCCTCTGTTAGCCCAACTCTAAGCTACCAAATACAACATGAGAAAGTCTCAAAAGTCATATGCTACAAAATAGAGATGCTATAGATGAATTTTATTTGGGACAATGAGCTCAATCAAAAAAAAAAAAATGCACCTAATTAACTGGAAAACTATGTGCTTGCTGAAACATGAAGGTGGCATGGGATTTAGAAAATTAAATTCCATGAATAATGCTTTTCTTCTTAAAGTTCTTCGCAAATGGGTGAAGACTCGAATAAACTTTTGATTAGAGTTCTACAATATAAGTATTGCGATGGGAATCAAGTGAATGGTAACATTAGAAATAGAAATACAAATTCAAGTTTTTGGAAGGAACTTGTGAAGTTGTGGTCCATTTTTCAAGAATACTCAATTTAGTATATAGACAATGGTCTCAATACATATTTTTGGAATGATTATTGGGTTGAAGGAGAAAAAGATCTTAAGATAGTATGATATAACTCATTTTTCTTTTTCTTTTTTTAGTATGCTATAACTCTTTTTTATTTTTCTTTTTTTTTTATAGTTCTAGTAAGATCCCACAATGAGATAAAGTTTGAACCAATACAGGAGTATATAAGACAAGCAAAGAAAAATAACCACCCACAAAAAGAACAAATAACATAACTAATCAATACACAATCAAGCATTAATATGACTCCAAATCGTTAGGCAAGGCTCTTAATTTAGGTCTCTCATGTACTATCCATATCTCACTTTGCTGCATGCATGGCTTGACCCTTCACCCATGTTCTACACCAATGCTCAATCTCCCATTCTATTGCATTTAGATTCGTATTCTTACAATTGAAGATCTTTTCATTTCTCACCTTTTAAATACACCAGATAGTTATTAAAAACACCATAGTCCAAACCTTCTTTTCTCCTCTAGCACTAGAAACCTCCAACCATGAGTTGAAACAGGATCTGACACCTCCTGGCCATAACCACACGATTCCCCTTCTTTTAATGCACCTCGACCACAACTCTCAGGTCAAGTTACATGAGAAGAATAAGTGATAAATACTTTCTGTCTCACCTCCACATATTGGGCATGTAGCTATTTCCAAAGGAAGAATACTACATTGAGACAACCTTTCTCTTGTATTGAGCTTTTTCTGCAACACAAATCACTTTAAAAGTTTAACCCTTGGTGGAAAACATTTTTTTCACAAGTTTCTTAGAGAAAGCAACCCTCCCTCATCTTCGACTTGTCTGTCTTGTGCATAATATACATGCATGAGGGATTTAACAGAGAAGACACCTGATTTATCATGTAATCATTTTACCTCGTTCTCCCTACCACTCGAAAACTCTACCTTCGCTAAGACCTGAAGCAATTTTTTAAGCATTTCTTCTTCCCAGATTTACAGTGGTCTTCGCCACTGTAGATTCCAATTCTACCCCCAGCCCATCCTATACCTTAAATTCTCCAAAAATACAATCCCGATCTGCTGTCACCATGAACAATCTAGGAAAAGAATCCTTCAGCAGCCCCCTTTTAGCCATTTGTGCACCCAAAACTTTGTTCTCAATCTATCACCAAGAATCTGGACACCATCTTTATAAATATTAGTCAAACTCACATCCTTGTTTCTAATGTTCATAATATCAGGGAGGAGAAGCAGCCACTACGTCGTCCAATGGTGGACAACCACCATCGCAGGAGGAGCATAACGCAGAAGTCAGTCACCATTGATAGAGCAGCAGAATGCAGAAGTAGAATACAGAGGAGGAGGAGGAGCACCGTGTAGGTTTCACAAGTTCAGCAGGTTTCACCATTTCAGCGTCTCAGAGAGGAGGAGATAAGATTCTAAGGCTTTTAGGGCAAATCCTGTTTTAATTTTTTTAGGGGGGAGGGGTGATGCGTGAGTATCTTGTCTATCTTTTGTCTATCTTTTCCTAGTGAATTTGCATCTAAATTGTTGAGTTTAATTTAGAATTAATTATATTTTAGTCACTATGGATGCTATTTTGAGTTTTGTGCAATTTTATTTATTTTAGGTAGCATTCGAAGGAATTTGATGAAGTTTCTGCAGAGAAAAAGAAGAAACCAAAGAAATGACCAGCGAAGACCGACGCGGACGCGTAGCTCACGCGACCGCGCGGAATGGAGAAATCGCAATGACGCGATCGCGTGCCTGACGCGAACGCGTGGACTGGAATATGCACAAATGACGCGAATGCGTGGACGATGCGGACGCGTCACATGCGCGATCTGCAAAAATACAAATGACGCTGGGGTGATTTCTGGGCTGTTTTGACCCACTTTCCAGCCCAGAAAACATAGATTAGAAGCTGCAGAATGGACAAAGCAAGTGGTCCCCACCCATCAACTGAAATTCTGTTAATTAATTCGAATTTAAATTCAAATCTTATCTTTTAGGAAAAGATATTATTTTTATTTTTAGATAATTAGATTTTAAATTAATTAGGATTAGTTATAAAAAGGGGAGACTTCTCTTCTACGACATTACATTACATTAGGGGGATTCCATTAGGGAACTCTATACAAATTTACATATCACATTCCATGAGCAACTAATCCTCCACTGTTAAGGTTAGGAGCTCTGTCTATTTGTATGGATTGATTTTATTACTTTTTCTATTTTAATTTATGTTTTGGATTTATATTTAAAAATTGTTTTCGTTCTTTATCTTATGAATTTGGGTGGAATGGAAGTATGACCCTCTTTCTATTTGAGTTCTTGTATAACTTGGAAAAGCTCTATACTTGAACAACAGTTTGAAAACATATTCTCCTAAATTCTAATTATGTGGATTTAACGGGATACGTGACATATAATCCTTTTATTCTTTGGGTAATTAGAGTTTTTGTGGCATGCAAACTGGAATTTGATCATGTACCCTTTAATTGGAATTAATTGACCAAGAAATTGGCAGTTAATGAATTTTAGAGGAGACTAGAAATGACTAAGGAATTAGGGTCTAGTCACATATAGTTTGCCATAAATTAAGTCCTACATAATTAAAATAGTTAGTAAGAAAATTTAATCCGAAAAAATAGATAACTCTGAAGCCTTAACTGTTTTCCCATATATATTTCTGAATTTCTTAATTTACTGTTTAATGCTTTTTGAACACCAAAACACTCTTTTCTGCTTGCCTAACTAATCATATCAAACGCTATTGTTGCTTAATCCATCAATCCTCGTGGGATTGACCCTTACTCACGTAAGGTATTACTTGGTACGACCCGGTGCACTTGCCGGTTAGTAGTGTGGTTTGTAAAATACCGCACCAAATTTTTGACGCCGTTGCCGGGAATTGATAGTGATTAACAACTATTAGTTGTTTGATTGCTTAGATTAGGCATTTTAGTTTTAATTTTTATTTAAATATTATTTTATTATTTTTCCAAAAAAAAAACTCTTTTTTACGTTAATATTTTTTTTCTTTTTACACTTCCTTCTTTTTTTCTTTTGTTCCCCCCTCCCCTGTCACGTTTTCCTTCTTTCTTTTCTTTTTGTTTTTTTTTCCTTTTATATAAAATAATAATAATAATAATAATAAAATAAAATAAAATAAAATTTCAAAAAAAATTTTAAATAAATAAATAGCATCAATATTTTTCTTAATTTCTGAAATTAAGTTTAGTGTTGACTATTTATTATTTTTCTTCTATTTATTTTATTCAATATTTTTATCTCTTTACACAGGTTACCTCACTGGGAATTCTCTGCACTCTGACGTAGAGATTCCCATTCTTTTTTGTTTTCTGGTTGTTTATGCGCAGGAACAGAGACGAAGAACATCTCTTAGACTTTGATCCTGAACCTGAAAGGACTTTTAGGCGGCGTTTACAACAAGCAAGACTTTACAAGGCTGCAGAATCCAATATGGATCCGAATAATAATGATAATCCCAATGCGGCAAACCCGAATGGGAATGAGCAACAAAGGAGAGTACTTGGCTCCTACTCTTCTCCTACCGCAGATCTTTATGGAAAAAGCATCGTGGTGCCTCCTATTACTGCAAACAACTTTGAGTTGAAGCCTCAACTGGTCACTCTGGTGCAACAAAACTGCCAGTATCACGGTCTCCCCCACGAAGATCCAAATAAGTTTATTTCTAGTTTTCTGCAAATTTGTGACACTGTGAAAACAAATGGAGTGAACCTAGATGTGTACAAACTAATGCTCTTCCCGTTTGCTCTGAGGGATGGAGCAAAACTATGGCTAGATTCTCAACCCAAGGACAGTTTGGATACTTGGAACAAGGTGGTTACTGAGTTTCTCACAAAATTTTTCCCACCAAAGAAGCTAACTAAGCTTAGGATGGATGTTCAGACCTTCAGACAGAAGGATGGTGAGACTCTGTATGAAGCTTGGGAGAGATACAAGCTACTGACTAGGCAATGCCCTTCAGACATGTTCTCCAAATGGACACAAATAAACATATTTTATGAAGGCTTGGGTGAAATGTCTAAAATGTGCTTAGATAATTCTACAGGAGGTTCATTGCACAAGAAGAAGACACCGGAGGAGACTATTGAGCTTATTGAATTGGTTGCTAGCAACCAATATTTATACTCCTCTAACAGGAATCCTGTGAATTTTGAAACCCCTCAGAAGAGAGGCGTGTTGGAAGTAGATGTTGTTAATGCTCTTCTTGCTCAGAACAAGCTAATGTCTCAGCAAATAAATCTACTTACTCAACAGATGGGTGGCATACAAGTCTCAACTATCAACACCCAAAATCTGCCACAGGAAGTTTCCTATGACATGATAGGTAATTTTGTGCAAAATGATAATTATGATTATGCTCAACCTTCTTTTGAACAGGTGAATTACATGGGGAGTGGTCCTAGAAATCTCAACAATGACCCATATTCTAAAACATACAACCCGGGATGGAGGAATCACCCAAAGTTTGGATGGAGGGATCAACCTCAGAGACCTCAAAACTTCAACAATAATTCTCAGGGCGGTTTCCAACAGAACAATGATTTGGAAGCAATATTGACAGGTTTTAGACAGGAAACCAGAGCGTCCATCAAGAACCTGGAGATTCAAATGGGTCAAATTGCCACCAGAGTTAATGAAATTGATCAGAGGACTACTAATAGCCTTCCTAGTAACATAATTCCAAATCCAAGAGAGGAATGCAAAGTTATCTCCGTGATAAGTGGACAAGTGACAAGTACGGAAGCACAAGTTATACAAGAAACCAGAGCCTCCATTAGAAATTTAGAGGTACTAGTGGGACAACTGAGCAAGCAAATACTTGAGAAGTCTGCAAGTACATTTCAAGGTGATACAGTGGTGAATCCAGGAGAAGATTGCAAGGCTATTCAATTGAGAAGTGGTAAAGTAGCTGGCTCTGAGACCAAGGCCAATGAAAAACTAGTTGAAAAGGAAGCTCCGGAAGAGAAGAAGGAAGAAATAGAGCACGACCTTCCAAAGCGTGCGGACAATCCATTCCCAGACTCTCTTGACACTTATCCTACACTGCCAAAGGCTCCTGAGTACAAGCCTAAGATGCCATATCCTCAGAGACTTCAAAAGGAGACCAAGGACAAGCAGTTTTCAAAGTTCTTAGAAATCTTCAGAAAGTTACAAATCAATATTCTTTTTGCTGAGGTTTTGGAGCAAATGCCTATCTAGGTCAAGTTCATGAAGGAGCTGTTGTAAAAGAAAAAGCGTTTAAAAGGAGATGAGACAGTAGTCCTAACTAAAGAATGTAGTGCTGTCATTCAGAATAACTTGCCAAAGAAGATGCCTGATCCAGGGAGCTTTCAAATTCCATACACCATTGGGAGCACAACCTTTGAGAAAGCCCTATGTGATCTGGGGGCAAGCATAAATCTAATGCCCTTATCTGTGATGAAGAAGCTGCAAATCCAAGAGGCACAACCCATAAAGATAGCATTGCAGATGGCAGACAAATCTATGAAGCCTGCATACGGATTAGTGGAAAATATCTTGGTTAAAGTGGGTAGATTCTTTCTCCCAGCAGACTTTGTGATTCTTGATACAGGGGAGGATGAGAATGCCTCTATAATTCTAGGAAGACCATTCCTAGCCACTGGAAGAGCTCTGATTGATGTAGAAGTGGGTGAATTAGTGCTTAGAGTGCATAATGAGCAACCGGTCTTTCATGTCTTCAAAGATATACATCCAACAGGTGAAGAAGAGAGGTGCATGTAGGTTGAGCTTATTGATCCAAATCTTCAAAAACCCCCTGATGATACACAGCAGAATCTGCAGCTCAAACCTCCTTTGGTAACAATCAATAAAATTCTTCCTGACATCAAACCTAAGTTTGGTGTTGGGAATACATCATCTACCAAGGAGGAGGTTCCCAAAAAGAAGAAAGTACCCAGAGGATGGAGAAACAAAAAGATCCCCACTGAAGGTTTCTCCCCATGAATGAAGGTAGTATTGACCAGCAATCCAGCATGGGTTTATACAGTAATTAGAATCCTCTCTCTGGAGCATATTGAGCTACGTTATGGAGATACAGGAAAGAAGTTCAAAGTAAGGGGTGAAGAGCTGAGCCCCTATGATCATCCTCCTTAGAGGAGCTGACCGTCAAGCTAGTGACGATAAAGAAGCGCTTGTCGGGAGGCAACCCGATAATTTCATATCCTTAGCTATTTTAAATTTTCATAGTAGTAATTTTCTTATTTGATTTTTATTGAGTTCTTACTAATTTTCTGATCATGCTGCTATTTTATCACAGAAACCGAACACCTCAAGCTCTAAAAAAAAAAAAGAGAAGAGCACCCGACGCGCAAGCGTCGCTGACGCGGACGCGTCAGATGGGTATGCGTGAAAAATAAATTTGAACAGAAAGTCGCGCGGGCGCGCGGCTGGCTTCGCACGAATCGCACAAAATCCAGGGCACGCAGACGCGTGCCTGACGCTAACGCGTCATTAAGAACATTCGCGACCCACGTGTACGCGTGCTACACGCATCCGCGTCGCTTGCGCCGCCCAGTTTTCTTTCTCTCTCTCCCAATCCTAATTCTCCCTTATTCTTTTATCCTTTTATTTTTCTCTCCTCATAATATTTGTCTCTTCTGTTTTTAGTTCTTATTTGCTTGAGGACAAGAAAACCTTTAAGTTTGGTGTTGTTGGACGCTGCGCTTATTGGTTTTCTGGCACAAAAGGGAGGCGAATCATCTTAATTGAGGAGCACAACCTGAAGAATAAAGCGACCGCTATGATAACTAAGGTGGTTGAGTTCCTTTCATTTTTATTCCTCCCCCTCTTCTTCTACGTTATGTTCCAGTTTTCTGCTATTTTACTTTGTTTGTTTCATGATCTTTTATTAGTTAGAATCATAGGATTAGTTTTCTTTTAATTGCTTTAATGCTGAAAAGATGTTTCATGTACCACTCACTGAACTTGAATCTAAAAAGAAAAGAAAAAAAGAAGTGATGTATTGCATGAGAAATTGAGTTTAATTCTAAGAATAGTCTTATTTACTTAAATGTGGTGGTATTTTCTGTGATTTTTGAATGCATGATATGAACAGTGGATATTTGAATTTGAATTAAGGGATGTTGATGTATAAGGAACAAGAATTTAGAGAATTATTATGACTTCTTTGAAATAAACAAAAATTTAATCCTTGAAGCAAAAGAAACAGCAAAAGAAAAAAATCATTATATAAATAAATAAATAATAATAAAAGCAAGGTCCAAGGATCTGAGCATCAATGACTAGGGAGGTCGGACATGATTAAAAGCTCAAAGAGTTGTTTCCCTAGTCATATGCTTATGGTGTGATTGTGTCAAGTAATCCTTGAGACAGAACACTTAGAGTCGAGACCAAGTACGTTTAACAGAGTATGCCAAAGGCTTTGAGCACCACTGTCTGGAAATAATTAAAAGAAAAATCAGAACTCAAAGAGAGTTCTCCAGTTAAGTGCTTGTGGTGTTTCTGTGTCAAGTAAAGCTTGAGACAAAACATTTAAAGTCACGGCTAGGCTCAAAGGTGCAAAGCACCAAAGAAACATAAATTAAAGTAAATTTTGCTGTATTCAAGGATTAAAATAAAATATAAAGATCAGAGAATTCATAATATTATTTAAGGATTAAACTAATTTCGAATGACAATAACATTCTTGATTCAAAGGAGAGTGAGATGCCAAACCTATTCAGGAGTGCAGTTATAAATCCCACTATAAAAAGAGACATGAGCTTAATCAAACTCTCATTCTCATGCAAATTCACATTATAAGCTTATATTAGTTTTGGTTGCTTGAGGACAAGCAACAGTTTAAGTTTGGTGTTGTGATGCGTGAGCATCTTGTCTATATTTTCCTAGTGAATTTGCATCTAAATTGTTGAGTTTAATTTAGAATTAATTATATTTTAGCCACTATGGATGCTATTTTGAGTTTTGTGCAATTTTATTTATTTTAGGTAGCATTCGGAGGGATTTGATGAAGTTTCTGCAGAGAAAAAAGAAGAAACCAAAGAGATGACCAGCGAAGACCGACGCGGACGCGTAGCTCACGCGACCACGCGGAATGGAGAAATCGCAATGACACGATCACGTGCCTGACGCGAACGCGTGGACTGGAATATGCACAAATGACGCGAATGCGTGGACGATGCGGACGCGTCACATGCGCGATCTGCAAAAATACAAATGACGCTGGGGGTGATTTTTGGGCTGTTTTGACCCACTTTTCAGCCCAGAAAACACAGATTAGAAGCTGCAGAATGGACAAAGCAAGTGGTCCCCACTCATCAACTGAAATTCTGTTAATTAATTCGAATTTAAATTCAAATCTTATCTTTTAGGAAAAGATATTATTTTTATTTTTAGATAATTAGATTTTAAATTAATTAGGATTAGTTATAAAAAGGGGAGACTTCTCTTCTATGACATTACATTACATTAGGGGGATTTCATTAGGGAACTCTATACAAATTTACATATCACATTCCATGAGCAACTAATCCTCCACTGTTAAGGTTAGGAGCTCTGTCTATTTGTATGGATTGATTTTATTACTTTTTCTATTTTAATTTATATTTTGGATTTATATTTAAGAATTATTTTCGTTCTTTATCTTATGAATTTGGGTGGAACGGAAGTATGACCCTCTTTCTATTTGAGTTCTTGTATAACTTGGAAAAGCTCTATACTTGAACAACAGCTTGAAACCATATTCTCCTAAATTCTAATTATGTGGATTTAACGGGATACGTGACATATAATCCTTTTATTCTTTGGGTAATTAGAGTTTTTGTGGCATGCAAACTGGAATTTGATCATGTACCCTTTAATTGGAATTAATTGACTAAGGAATTGGCAGTTAATGAATTTTAGAGGAGATTAGAAAGGACTAAGGAATTAGGGTCTAGTCACATATAGTTTGCCATAAATTAAATCCTACAGAATTAAAATAGTTAGTAAGAAAAGTTAATTCGGAAAAATAGATAACTCTGAAGCCTTAGTTGTTTTCCCATATATATTTCTGAATTTCTTAATTTACTGTTTAATGCTTTTTGAACACCAAAACACTCTTTTCTGCTTGCCTAACTAATCATATCAAATGCTATTGTTGCTTAATCCATCAATTCTCGTGGGATCGACTCTTACTCACGTAAGGTATTACTTGGTACGACCTGGTGCACTTGCAGGTTAGTAGTGTGGGTTGTAAAATACCGTACCAAGGGGGGACTTAATTAGAGATATGTCTTAAAAAATATGATTTTATAATTTTTTGGGATATGGGCTAAAATTATTTTGGAGGGTTTAGGGTTAGCTCTAGGGTCTTAGGCTCAATTGACACCTCTACCCACCATGCCAAAGTCTTATTGTAGAGTGCTCTTCATAAAAGAATTTTTACAAACACAAGCAGACAAATTTTTTTGGGGATAATGAAAATGCAATTACTGCTAGAGAGAACTAAAAAATCAATTACACTTGATAAATGATTGTTAAAAAGCCTCGACAATCTGGGTTCATTCACTAAATTTCGACAACAATTCTATGAATCAAATTGGTATGAGTAGATGGAATTAAACCTAAAATAGTAGCTTGGGAGGAGCAACAAATTCGACTAAAAAGATCTCTTCATTGTAACGTGTTGGAAGCTTTGGTATTGAAGAAACAAAGAATCCCATGAAGGGAGATACAAGAGACCACATCAGCCTCATGGAAATCATCAATCAAGTGACACAGATTAAATAAATAATAGATAATTTTTACCTGATTGAGAAGAGAAGAGTGATTAGGGAGATCGACATATGCTGGACATCGCCACCGCCAGGATGGGTGAAGCTAAACATGGATGGCTCGTCGCAGGAAAGTTTAGACAGTGCTGGATGTGGTTGACATATTAGAAATGAAGAGGGAAGACGGGTGGCTGAGTTCACCTCTATAATATTGGCAATTGCTCGACGTTCAAAGCTGAGCTCTAGGGCATTTTTGAAGGATTAAAAATGGCTTAGGCAATGGGTATAAAAAGAGTAGTGGTTGAATACGACTTTGCAGCTGTTGTGAAATTTTTAACTGGGAAAAGAAACCTAGCCAAGCATCCTAATTCTTTTGTCAGAAGGATTTTTAAGCTAAGAAAGAATGACTGGAGAATTTATTTTGTAGAAATTTATAGAGAAGATAATAAATGTGCTGATTACCTGGCTAGAAAAAGCTTAGATTTAGAGGAAGATTTTTTGTTCTATGACACTCCACCCCCAGAGTTAGTTAGCATCTGAATGAGGATGAGAGAGGGGTCACCTTATCCCGTATGATTTGTAACTATTTTTTCTTTTGTTGTCAATTTTTTGGACATTAACTCCATTTTGATACTAAAAAATTGTTAATAGTGGTGAGACTCTAAAAGTAGTGAAAAATTTATTAGCCTTGTAAATTACATTTTTAAATTAGAGTATCATTGGAGATAGTAGATGAAAAATTTTCAAGTAGAGTTTGTGAGTGTGTGGTGTGAGTTATACGACAAAAAAAAGTGCTAACCTAATGCATAAATAAAAGATTTGCAAACATTTGACTAAAAAGAAAAAATCGCTAACAAAATCTTGAAAAACAAGACTTCTTTTAAAACAAATTGTCACGGTAAATTTTAGAAGGTTAGATTTAACAGTGTTTGTATAGTTTTTTGGAGTGTTTGAGAATGCTCTAGATGGTTCCAGAATGTTCTAGAGTATCCTAGAAGATCTCGGAATACCCTAGAAGGTTCTAGAAGATTCTGGAAGGTCATAGAGTATTCTAGAAGAATGTGAATGTATATAGGAATATGAATAGTAGTATGGAATAATCTAGAAGTATTTAGAGAAATATGGCAGTATAGATATTTGTAGTGAAGGTTCTGGATGATCAATTTGGACCGTCCATTTTAATCCTGATCATCCATTGAGGAGGTGGATGGCTATAAATAGGGAGTGAGAGTTAGAGTTTAAGTGCGTGAGTCATTTGTAACAAATACTTTAGTAATAAAGTGTTCTTTTCACCAAGGCTTCCTTTCTATTGTGTTCTTAGATTTCTTTCTAACTATTTGAGGGTTAGGCTGACTTGGTCTTAGCTCAAGAAGTTGAGTAAGTTCGAGTACCGTCACGATAGCGTTGGAGTGTCCAAGGCCGTGACAATTTGGTATCAAAGCAATGTTCGAGAAGGAGCATAAGTGGTTTGTGGGTATGACTTCTAGTGTAACCATGAAGCATGTTGAGTCTCAAAGGAAAAGGGATGCTATTCCTTCTCAATGGGGAGGCAAGAAGGCCCATTCTTCAAGTGAGCCTAGAGGTAAGGACTCTAACTTCTTAGAAGAGAGAGTTTCTATGTTAGAGAATGTTCTATTCTCTATGGATGAACGCTTCCAAAGGATAGAACATGACAAGGAGACATTCAAGACTCACGTGTTAGGAGAACTAGATGCTTTCAAAGAAAGCATGCTCCAAATCAAAGAGAAGCTTGAGTATTCGTTGAAGCTATTTGAGAAAATTCGAGAAGGCAAAATCTCGACCAACCATTATAAGGGAGACGACAAAGATTGATCTCCCAAAGCCAAAGGAGTTCAAGGGCATGAGGGACACTCAAGAGTTGGAGAACTTCCTATGGCAAATGAAAAGATACTTTGAAGGCCAAGGGGTGGTCGAAGAAGCAATAACGGTACGCACTGTAGTTTTCTACCTTTCTGATAATGCTACTTTGTGGTGGAGGAGAAAGTGCGTAAATACAGAAAAAGGGTGATTGCAACATAGTCACATGGAAAGATTTCAAAAGGTAGTTGAAAAGACAATTCCTCTCTGAGAATGTGGTTTATGAAGTAAGGAAGAAGTTGAGGGAATTGAAGCATAAGAGTACGATTAGTGACTACATAAAGGAGTTCACTACTCTCACGCTTCAAATTTCGAACTTAGCATAAGAGGATGCATTGTTCTTCTTCAATGATGGACTCGAACCTTGGGCAAAGCAAGAACTACAAAGAAAGAATGTTAAGGATGTCGATGAGGCCATCATGGTAGCCGAATCACTCACTAAGTATCATAGAAGAAACTCTAAATCCAAGTCTTCCTCCAAACCTAGTTCTACTAAAGGTGGGGGAGACATGGGAAAGAGTTTCTCAACCAAGAAAGAAGGGAAATACTCTTCAAAGAAAGAGTACGAGGAAAAGAAAAAGGCTTTCGTGCCCAAAGGAGGATACTTCGTGTGCAAGGGACCACACCAAATGAAGGATTGTCCCAATTTAGGGACTCTGGCATCTATCGCCGAGGAATGAGAGGCTCAATCTCAAGTAACTGAGTGTGTTGGATCTATCCAACTCATGAATGTTGTGAAAGGTAAAGAGGTAAGCACTGCAGGAAAGAAAGGCTTGATGTATGTAAAAATCTTTATCAATGAAAAATTCGTTACGGCTATGATCGACACTGGTACTACACACAACTTCATCACGCCTGATGAAGCAAAGAGGCCTGGGTTGAAGATCACCAAAAAGAATGGTTGGTTCAAACCCATGAATACCAAGGGTGAACCCTTTAAGGGAATAGCAAAAGGGGTTGAGATGACTCTTGGTTCTTATAAGGGCCTTGTGGATTTCTCAATAGCACCCATGGACGATTTCAAAATAGTCATCGAACTCAATTTATAAAGGAAGGCAAATATAATAGCTATGCCATACTACGACATAGTATACGTCATAGAGAAAGGGTCTCTATGCATGGTCCCTACAGTCTCTAAAGCTGGAGGACTACCGATGCTTTCTATCATGCAAGTCAAGAAAGGGTTTAAGAAAAGAGAGATTACATATTCGGATCTATTACAAGAGGAGTCAACATCTGAAAGAGAAGCTGTTCGCCCTAAAATCAAGGAAGTCCTTGAAAAAAATAAGGATGTGATGTATCTCGAGTTACTAAAACAACTACCACCTAGGAGGAAGGCGAACCTCAAGATTGAATTGGATTTAGGAGCGAAACTGCCTATCTCAACACCATACAGGATGGCAGCCATTTTCATGGTTGAAGGAGATATTTTGCATACCATCAAAGAAGGGTTTCATCATGATTTCTTATCCAAGAAATTGGTAGAATTGGCTAGAAAAGACAAGACTAAACGTTTTTGGCTAGAAGACGACCTTCTCTACACTAAAGGGAGAAGATTATACATCTCTAAATGAAAAAATCTAAGAAGAAAATTAGTGAGAAAATGCCACGACACCAAGTGGGCTGGTCACCAAGGTTAGTGAAGGATCTTGACACTCATTGAATCTTCTTATTATTGGCCTCAAATGAGAGATGGAGTGAAGAGCTATGTGAAGACTTGTCTTATATGCCAACAAGATAAGATTGAAAACAAGAAACCAAGTGGGTTGTTGGAACCTCTGCCTCCATCAGAGCGACCATGAAAAAGTGTCTCTTTAGATTTCATCTCTACCTTACCGAAGTCTGAGGGGTTTTGATCTATTCTCGTGGTAGTGGATCGATTTTCGAAGTATGCTACTTTTATACCTGCCTCTACAGACTGCACTACAGAGAAAGCAACACGACTGATCTTTAAGAATGTGGTGAAGTACTGGGAATTGCCTAAGAGCATCATTAGTGATCGAGATCCACACTTCACAGGACAACTATGGACAAATCTGTTCAAACTCCTTGGGTCGGAGCTTCATTTTTCAACAAGCTTCCATTTTCAAATCGATAGGCAGACTGAGAGAGTGAATGTCTTACTCGAGTGTTACTTGAGGTATTTTGTAAGCGCTAATCAGAAGGATTGGATAAAACTTCTCGACATTGGTCAGTTCTCATACAATTTGCAAAGGGACGAGTGGTGCACGAAATTGCAATCACACTTTTGCAATCCCGCACAACTAACCAGCAAGTGCACTGGGTCGTCCAAGTAATACCTTGCGTGAGCAAGGGTCGATCCCACGGAGATTGTCGGCTTGAAGCAAGCTATGGTTATCTTGTAAATCTTAGTCAGGATATCAGAAATTATCAGGATTGATTGTAAAAAGCAAAAGAACATGAAAGAGGTACTTGTTTTGCAGTAATGGAGAATAGGCTGAGGCTTTGGAGATGCTCCATCTTCCGAATCTCTGCTTTCCTACTGTCTTCTTCATCAAACACGCAAGGCTCCTTCCATGGCAAGCTGTATGTAGGGTTTCACCATTGTTAGTGGCTACCTCCCATCCTCTCAGTGAAAATACGTCCCTGATGCTCTGTCACAGCATAGGCTAATCATCTGTCGGTTCTCAATCAGGTCGGAATAGAATCCAGTGATTCTTTTGCGTCTGTCACTAACGCCCCGCCTTCAGGAGTTTGAAGCACGTCACAGTCATCCAGTCATTGAATCCTACTCAGAATACCACAGACAAGGTTTAGACCTTCCGGATTCTCTTGAATGCCGCCATCAGTTCTAGCTTATACCACGAAGATTCCGATTAAAGAACCCAAGAGATATCTACTTAATCTAAGATAGAACGGAGGTGGTTGTCAGTCACACGTTCATAGTTGAGAATATGATGAGTGTCACGGATCATCACATTCATCCGGGTTAAGAGCAAGTGATATCTTAGAATGGAAGCAAGCATGATTGAATAAGAAACAGTAGTAATTGCATTAATCCATCAAGACACAGCAGAGCTCCTCACCCCCAACCATGGGGTTTAGAGGCTCATGCTGTGGAAGGTACACAATGAAACGTCTAAAATGTTATGAGGTCATAAGGTACGGATACAATGTCAAAAGATCCTATTAATAGTAAACTAGTATCCTAAGGTTTACAGAAATGAGTAAATTACAGAAAAATCCACTTCCGGGCCCACTTGGTGTGTGCTTGGGCTGAGCAATGAAGCATTTTCGTGTAGAGACCTTTTCTGGAGTTAAACGCCAGCTTTCATGCCAGTTTGGGCGTTTAACTCCAAGTTTTATGCCAGTTCCGGCGTTTAACGCTGGAATTTCTGTAGGTGACTTTGAGCGCCGGTTTGGGCCATCAAATCTTGGGCAAAGTATGGACTATTATATATTGCTGGAAAGCCCAGAATGTCTACTTTTCAATGCCGTTGAGAGCGCGCCAATTGGGCTTCTGTAGCTCCAGAAAATCCACTTCGAGTGCAGGGAGGTCAGAATCCAACAGCATCTGTAGTCCTTTTCAGTCTCTGGATCAGATTTTTGCTCAGAACCTTCAATTTCAGTCAGAAAATACCTGAAATCACAGAAAAACACACAAACTCATAGTAAAGTCCAGAAAAGTGAATTTTAACTAAAAACTAATAAAAATATAATAAAAACTAACTAAAAGATACCAAAAACATACTAAAAATAATGCCAAAAAGCGTATAAATTATCCGCTCATCACAACACCAAACTTAAATTGTTGCTTGTCCCCAAGCAACTGAAAATCAAAATAGGATAAAAATAAGAGAATATACTATAGATCCCAAAATATCAAAGAAACATAGCTCCAATTAGATGAGCGGGACTAGTAGCTTTTTGCCTCCGAACAGTTTTGGCATCTCACTCTATCCTTTGAAGTTCAGAATGATTGGCATCTATGCGAACTCAGAACTCAGATAGTGTTATTGATTCTCCTAGTTAAGTATAATGATTCTTGAACATAGCTAGTGTATGAGTCTTGGCTGTGGCCCAAAGCACTCTGTCTTCCAGTATTACCACCGGATACATTCATGCCACAGACACATAATTGGGTGAACCTTTTTAGATTGTGACTTAGCTTTGCTAAAGTCCCCAATTAGAGGTATCCAGGGTTCTTAAGCACACTCTTATTGCTTTGGATCACCACTTTATTTCTTTCTTTTTCTTTTCTTCTCTTTTTTTTTCACTGCTTTTTCTTGCTTCAAGAATCAATTTGATGATTTTTCAGATCCTCAATAACAGTTCTCTTTCTCCTCATTCTTTCAAGAGCCAACAA
The DNA here is from genome assembly GCF_014773155.1 of Arachis stenosperma. NCBI lineage: Eukaryota > Viridiplantae > Streptophyta > Magnoliopsida > Fabales > Fabaceae > Arachis > Arachis stenosperma. Next base: position 126,582,667 of record NC_080382.1, read on the forward strand.
TTTTAACATTCTCAAAGCAACAAGTTCAAAAGACATATGCACTGTTCAAGCATTCATTCAGAAAACAAAAAGTATTGTCACCACATCAAACTAATTCAACTAGTTTCAGAGATAAATTTCGAAATCCTGTACTTCTTGTTCTTTTGTGATTAAAGCATTTTTCTTTTAAGAGAGGTGATGGATTCATAGGACATTCATAGCTTTAAGGCATAAACTTAAATTTTATTAATTATGAATTAAGAAAAAGACTCAGAAATTAAATATAAGATGAAACTAAAAATAAAAAAAAAACGAAATAATATATAAAAAAAACGAAAAAGAATAGGCTCCTAATGATAGGGGTTTTCACAGAGTTAGGACTCAACAACCTTGATTTTGAGAAGTGGATGCTCCCTCAGCTTGAGAGGAGAGCTTTTGGCGTTTCATCTCTTGAATTTCACGCCCCTGCTTTTCTTGTTCCTTCAGCAATTTGCAGAGCATGCAGTTTTGATTCTGCTGTTCTTCCTTCAGTTGCTCCATAGTCTCTTGCAACTTGTTAATAGATGCTTCTAGGTTGGCCCAGTAGCCAATTTCAGGGAATTCAGGGAGGAACTCATGCGCCCTCCTTTTGATAGAGTTGTCTTGCACTTGTCCTTCCATTGACTTCTTGGTGATTGGATGCTCAATGGGTATGAACTCATCTACTCCCATCTTCACCCCAGCCTCTTTACAAAGCAAGGAGATCAAGCTTGGGTAAGCCAATTTGGCTTCAGTGGAATTCTTATTTGCAATTGTGTAGATCTCACAAGCAATCACATGATGCACCTCCACTTCTCTTCCAAGCATAATGCAATGAATCATCACTGCTCTCTTGATGGTGACCTCAGAACGGTTGCTAGTGGGCAATATGGAATGCCCAATAAAGTCTAGCCAACCTCTTGCAATTGGTTTGAGGTCTCCCCTCTTGAGTTGGTTTGGGACACCCTTAGAATTGGTTATCCACTTAGTTCCAGGGAGGCATATGTCCTCTAGAACTTGATCCAACCCCTTATCTACTCTCACCATCCTCCTATTAAAGGAATCAGGATCATCTTGCAGTTGAGGCAACTTGAAGATTTCTCTTATTTTGTCCAGATGGAAGTACATAACTTTCCCTCTGACCATGGTTCTATAGGTATGGTAAGCAGTTCCAGTCATTCTCTGCTTATCTGTTAACCACAGATTTGAGTAGAATTCCTGAACCATGTTCCTTCCAACCTTTGTCTCAGGATTGGTTAGAACTTCCCATCCTCTGTTTCGAATTTGCTCTTGGATCCCCGGATATTCATCTTCTTTCAGATCAAATTTCACTTCCGGGATCACTGACCTCAGACCCATTATTTTGTGATAATGGTCTTCATGTTCTTTGGTTAAGAACTTCTCTTGATTCCAAAGATTCTTTGGATTATTCTCTTTCTTGCCTCTTAAATTGGTTTGTTTTCCTTTAGGAGCCATGATATTGATGAATCTTGGCTTTAGTGATCACGGAAAAGCACACCAAACTTAGAAGTTTGCTTGTCCTCAAGCAAAAGAAAAGAAAGAAGAGAGAGAGAGAAAGAGGAAATTCGAATGGTGTGGGTAAAGGGGGTTCCAAACGTGAATTTATAAGGGGAGGGAGAAGAGATTTCGAAAAAAAATAAGAATTTGAAAGAAAATTTGAGAAGATATGGAGAGAAATTGAGAAAAGGGTGAGTTTTTGAAGAAGATTTGGGATTAATTTGAAATAGATTTGAAGAATGGTTTTGATTTGTGAAGATTTGAAAGTGAATGATGAAAGGTTGAAGTGCATTTATGTAGAAGAGTATGGTTAAAAAGAGGAAAGTTTGAAAAAAATTGAGTTGAAAACAAAAATGTGGTCCCCCCACCTTTCTGGCGTTAAACGCCCAGAATGGCACCCATTCTGGCGTTTAACGCCCATTTGCTACCCTTTTTGGGCGTTTAACGCCCAGCCAGGTGCCCTGGCCGGCGTTAAACGCCAGAAATCCTTTGTCACTGGGCGTTTTTTCAAAACGCCCAGGATGCTGCACACCTGGCGTTAAACGCCCAGAATGGTGCCCATTCTGGCGTTTAACGCCCAAAATGGCACCATTCCTGGCGTTAAACGCCCAGAATGGTACCCATTCTGGCGTTTAACGCCCAAAATGCCCCTTACTGGCGTTTTTTCGCTAGTAAGCTCATTTTCTCTGCTTTTTGAGCTGAATCCTTCTGTAACTCTGTGAATTCCTTCATTTTTGATACTTGCCTCTGTAAGAACTAATCATATACCTTCCTAATGACTGGGTTGCCTCCCAGCAAGCGCTTCTTTACTGTCTTTTAGATGGACTCCTGCTAAGAATCACTCAAGTCTCAGTCTTGAGCATTCCTGCTCAAAATTGCTTTCAAGATAATGCTTGATTCTCTGTCCATTAACAATGAACTTCTTGTCAGAATCAATATCCTGAAGCTCAACATATCCATATGCTGATACTCCTGTAATCACATACAGACCCCTCCACCGGGATTTGAGTTTTCCTGGAAACAATTTGAGCCTGGAGTTGAAGAGCAGAACTCTTTGTCCTGGCTCAAAGACTCTGGTTGACAATCTCTTGTCATGCCACTTCTTTGCCTTTTCCTTATAAATTTTTGCATTTTCAAAGGCATTGAGTCTGAACTCCTCTAGCTCATTTAGCTGGAGCAGTCTTTTCTCACCAGCTAACTGAGCATCCATGTTTAGGAATCTGGTTGCCCAGTAGGCTTTATGTTCCAGTTCCACAGGCAAATGACAGGCCTTCCCATACACCAGTTGGTATGGAGAGGTGCCTATAGGAGTCTTGAATGCTGTTCTGTATGCCCACAGAGCATCATCCAAGCTCTTTGCCCAATCCTTTCTCCGGGCCATCACAGTCCGTTCTAGGATTCTTTTTAGCTCTCTGTTAGAGACTTCAGCTTGCCCATTTGTCTGTGGATGATATGGAGTTGCCACTTTATGGCTAATTCCATATCTGACCATAGCAGAGTATAGCTGTTTATTGCAGAAATGAGTGCCCCCGTCAGTGATTAGCACTCTGGGAACGCCAAACCTGCTGAAAATGTTTTTCTGGAGGAATTTCAGCACGGTCTTAGTATCATTAGTGGGTGTAGCAATTGCTTCTACCCACTTAGATACATAGTCCACTACCACCAGAATGTAAGTGTTTGAGTATGATGGTGGGAATGGCCCCATGAAGTCAATTCCCCATACATCAAACAATTCTATCTCTAATATCCCTTGTTGAGGCATGGCATATCCGTGAGGCAGGTTACCAGCTCTTTGGCAACTGTCACAGTTACGCACAAACTCTCGGAAATCTTTATAGAGAGTAGGCCAGTAGAATCCACACTGGAGGACTTTAGTGGCTGTTCGCTCACTTCCAAAATGTCCTCCATAATGTGATCCATGGCAGTGCCATAGGATCTTTTGTGCTTCTTCTCTGGGTACACATCTGCGGATCACTCCGTCAGCACATCTCTTAAAGAGATATGGTTCATCCCAGAGGTAGTACTTGGCATCTGAAATTAATTTCTTTCTTTGCACATTGCTGTACTCCTTGGGTATGAACCTCACAACTTTATAATTTGCAATATCTGCAAACCATGGAGCTTCCTGAATGGCAAAGAGTTGCTCATCTGGGAAAGTCTCAGAGATCTCAGTAGAAGGGAGGGACGCCCCAGCTACTGGTTCTATTCGGGACAGATGATCAGCCACTTGGTTCTCTGTCCCTTTTCTGTCTCTTATTTCTATATCAAACTCTTGCAGAAGCAACACCCATCTGATAAGCCTGGGTTTTGAATCCTGCTTTGTGAGTAAGTATTTAAGAGCAGCATGGTCAGTGTACACAATCACCTTTGATCCCACTAGGTAGGATCTAAACTTGTCAATGGCATAGACCACTGCAAGTAATTCTTTTTCTGTGGTTGTGTAATTCTTCTGTGCATCATTTAGAACACGGCTAGCATAATAAATGACATGCAGAAGTTTGTTATGCCTCTGTCCCAACACTGCACCAATGGCATGATCACTGGCATCACACATTAATTCAAATGGTAATGCCCAATCTGGTGCAGAGATGACTGGTGCTGTGACCAGCTTAGCTTTCAGGGTCTCAAATGCCTGCAGACACTGTGTGTCAAACACAAATGGTGTGTCAGCAGCTAACAGGTTACTCAAAGGCTTTGCAATTTTCGAAAAATCCTTTATAAACCTTCTATAAAATCCTGCATGCCCCAGAAAGCTTCTGATTGCCTTAACATTGGCAGGTGGTGGTAATTTTTCAATTACCTCTACCTTTGCCTTATCCACCTCTATTCCCCTGCTTGAAATTTTGTGCCCAAGGACAATTCCTTCAGTCACCATAAAGTGACATTTCTCCCAGTTTAAAACCAGGTTAGTCTCTTGGCATCTTTTCAGGACAAGTGATAGGTGGTTAAGACAGGAGCTAAATGAGTCTCCATATACTGAAAAGTCATCCATGAAGACTTCCAGAAATTTCTCTACCATATCTGAGAAGATAGAGAGCATGCACCTTTGAAAGGTTGCAGGTGCATTGCACAGACCAAAAGGCATCCTTCTGTAGGCAAACACGCCAGAAGGGCAAGTGAATGCTGTCTTCTCTTGGTCCTGGGGATCTACTGCAATTTGGTTGTAGCCTGAGTAGCCATCCAAAAAGCAGTAGTAATCATGACCAGCTAGTCTTTCTAGCATTTGGTCTATGAATGGTAAAGGAAAATGATCCTTTCTGGTGGCTGTATTGAGTCTTCTGTAGTCAATACACATGCGCCACCCTGTGACTGTCCTTGTAGGAACCAGTTCATTTTTTTCATTATGAACCACTGTCATGCCTCCCTTTTTGGGAACAACTTGGACAGGGCTCACCCAGGGGCTATCAGAAATAGGATAAATAATCCCAGCCTCTAGTAATTTAGTGACCTCTTTCTGCACCACCTCCTTCATGGCAGGATTTAGCCTCCTCTGTGGTTGGACCACTGGTTTGGCATTATCCTCCAATAGGATCTTATGCATGCATCTAGCTGGGCTAATGCCCTTAAGATCACTTATGGACCACCCAAGAGCTGTCTTGTGTGTCTTTAGCACTTTAATCAGTGCTTCCTCTTCCCGTGAGTTTAAAGCAGAGCTTATAATCACTGGAAAAGTGTCACCCTCTCCCAGAAATGCATATTTCAGGGATGATGGTAGTGGTTTGAGTTCAGGCTTAGGAGGCTTATCCTCTTCCTGAGGAATTTTCGAAAATTCCTTTGCCTCCTCTGGTCCTTCTTGATCAGGTTGAGCATCTTTGAAGATGTCCTCAAGCTCTGATTCTAGGCTTTCAGTCATATTGATCTCTTCTACCAGAGAGTCAATAATGTCAGTGCCCATGCAGTCCTCTGGTGTGTCTGGATGCTGCATAGCTTTTACAGCATTCAACTTGAACTCATCCTCATTGACTCTCAAGGTTACTTCCCCCTTTTGTACATCAATGAGAGTTCGTCCAGTTGCTAGGAAAGGTCTTCCTAGAATGAGAGTTGCACTCTTGTGCTCCTCCATTTCCAGCACTACAAAGTCAGTTGGAAAGGCAAATGGCCCAACCTTGATAATCATGTCCTCTATTATGCCTGATGGGTGTTTAATGGAGCCATCAGCAAGTTGGAGGCATATCCTGGTTGGTTTGACTTCTCCAATCAACCCAAGCTTTCTGATAGTGGATGCAGGTATTAGATTGATGCTTGCTCCAAGATCACATAAAGCTGTCTTGGTGCAAGTGCCTTCTAATGTGCATGGTATCAGAAAGCTTCCAGGATCTTGAAGCTTTTCTGGTAAGCTTTTTAGAATGACTGCACTGCATTCTTCAGTGAGAAACACTTTTTCAGTTTCTCTCCAATCCTTCTTATGGCTTAAAATTTCTTTCATGAATTTAGCATAAGAAGGTATTTGCTCAAGTGCCTCTGCAAACGGGATCTTTATTTCAAGAGTCCTTAAATAGTCTGCAAAGCGGGCAAATTGCTTATCCTGTTCCGCTTTGCGGAGTTTCTGAGGATAAGGCATCTTGGCTTGATATTCTTCAACCTTAGATGCTGCAGGTTTATTCCTTACAGAAGTGGTTGAAGAAGCCTTTTTAGAGGGATTACTGTCAGCACTCTCAGGTGTCTGATCTTCCCTTGGCGTTTGAACGCCAGGAATGGGTGGAAAATGGGCGTTTAACGCCAACTTTTCCCCCTTTTCTGGCGTTTGAACGCCAGAACTGGGCAAGGAATGGGCGTTTAACGCCAGCTTTCCTTCCCTTTCTGGCGTTTGAACGCCAATATTCCTCTCTGGGCTCTTACTGTCCTCAGAGGGATTTTGAACAGTGGTTTGGTTGTCCTCTGTCACTTGTTCCTTGTTTGGCTTTTTACTCTTTTGAGTAGTGTTATTCAAGGTCTTCCCACTCCTCAGTTGAACTGCTTGACACTCCTCTGTTATCTGTTTAGATATTTGCTGTTTTGCTTGATTCAACTGTAGTTCTATGCTCTTATTAGCAACTTTAGTTTCATGGAGCATCTCTTTAAATTCTGCTAACTGTTCTGTCATCAGGAGTAGTTGTTGATTAAGCTCATTCATCTGTTCTTGAGGATTAGAGTCAGTGACTAATGCCATGACTTCCTCTTTTGGAAGGAATTCATTGCTAGAATATAAGTATTGGTTTCTAGCAACAGTGTCTATAAGCTCTTGAGCTTCTTCAATTGTCTTCCTCATGTGTATAGATCCACCAGCTGAGTGGTCTAAAGACATCTGAGCTTTTTCTGTAAGCCCATAGTAGAAAATGTCTAACTGTACCCACTCTGAAAACATTTCAGAGGGACATTTCCTTAGCATACCTCTATACCTCTCCCAGGCATTGTAAAGGGATTCATTATCCTCTTGTTTAAAGCCTTGGATGTCCAGCCTTAGCTGTGTCATCCTCTTTGGAGGGTAAAAATGATTCAGGAATTTGTCTGACAACTGTTTCCATGTCTTTATGCTTGCTGTAGGTTGGTTATTCAACCACCTTTTAGCTTGATCTTTTACAGCAAATGGAAACAGTAATAGTCTGTAGACATCCTGATCCACCTCTTTATCATGTACTGTGTCAGCAATTTGTAAGAACTGTGCCAGAAACTCAGTAGGTTCTTCCTGTGGAAGACCGGAATACTGGCAATTTTGCTGCACTATGATAATGAGTTGAGGATTTAGCTCAAAGCTGCTTGCTTTGATGGGAGGTGTGCAGATGCTACTTCCATATGCAGCTGTAATGGGGTTAGCATATGACCCCAGAGTCCTTCTGGACTGATCAATTCCACTTAAGTCCATAATGGACAAAAGGGAAATGATAATAATTGCAAAGAGATAAATTTTGTTTATTTTTATTTTTTTTTATTTTTTTTTTGAAATAACCGAAAAGAATTAAAATAAAATAAAATAAAACAAAAGAAAAATAAAATAAAAAAAATCGAAAATCAAAAGGAAGATGAGATCAAAGCAAATTGAGAACTGAATCAATTAGAAAAAAAAAGATTTTGAAAACAGCAATTAAAAAGATATGATTGAAAAATTTTGATGAAAAAGATTTGATTTTAAAAACAGGAAAGAGAAAAACACAAAAAGACACCAAACTTAAAATTTTTAGAAAATCAAACACACAGTTTTCAAAAATTATTAAGGGAAAAACACAAAGAGGACACCAAACTTAGAATTTTTATGAATAAAAAGGGACTAAGAACATGCAAAAACGAAAATTAAGAGAGAAACACAAAAAGACACCAAACTTAAAATATGAAACTAGACTCAACTAAAAGACTCTAAACCAATAAAAATAAAACAGTCCTAATCTAAGCAACAAGATAAGCCGTCAGTTGTCCAAACTCGAACAATCCCCGGCAACGGCGCCAAAAACTTGGTGCACGAAATTGCAATCACACCTTTGCAATCCCGCACAACTAACCAGCAAGTGCACTGGGTCGTCCAAGTAATACCTTGCGTGAGCAAGGGTCGATCCCACGGAGATTGTCGGCTTGAAGCAAGCTATGGTTATCTTGTAAATCTTAGTCAGGATATCAGAAATTATCAGGATTGATTGTAAAAAGCAAAAGAACATGAAAGAGGTACTTGTTTTGCAGTAATGGAGAATAGGCTGAGGCTTTGGAGATGCTCCATCTTCCGAATCTCTGCTTTCCTACTGTCTTCTTCATCAAACACGCAAGGCTCCTTCCATGGCAAGCTGTATGTAGGGTTTCACCATTGTCAGTGGCTACCTCCCATCCTCTCAGTGAAAATACGTCCCTGATGCTCTGTCACAGCATAGGCTAATCATCTGTCGGTTCTCAATCAGGCCGGAATAGAATCCAGTGATTCTTTTGCGTCTGTCACTAACGCCCCGCCTTCAGGAGTTTGAAGCACGTCACAGTCATCCAGTCATTGAATCCTACTCAGAATACCACAGACAAGGTTTAGACCTTCCGGATTCTCTTGAATGCCGCCATCAGTTCTAGCTTATACCACGAAGATTCCGATTAAAGAACCCAAGAGATATCTACTTAATCTAAGATAGAACGGAGGTGGTTGTCAGTCACACGTTCATAGTTGAGAATATGATGAGTGTCACGGATCATCACATTCATCCGGGTTAAGAGCAAGTGATATCTTAGAATGGAAGCAAGCATGATTGAATAAGAAACAGTAGTAATTGTATTAATCCATCAAGACACAGCAGAGCTCCTCACCCCCAACCATGGGGTTTAGAGGCTCATGCTGTGGAAGGTACACAATGAAACGTCTAAAATGTTATGAGGTCATAAGGTACGGATACAATGTCAAAAGATCCTATTAATAGTAAACTAGTATCCTAAGGTTTACAGAAATGAGTAAATTACAGAAAAATCCACTTCCGGGCCCACTTGGTGTGTGCTTGGGCTGAGCAATGAAGCATTTTCGTGTAGAGACCTTTTCTGGAGTTAAACGCCAGCTTTCATGCCAGTTTGGGCGTTTAACTCCAAGTTTTATGCCAGTTCCGGCGTTTAACGCTGGAATTTCTGTAGGTGACTTTGAGCGCCGGTTTGGGCCATCAAATCTTGGGCAAAGTATGGACTATTATATATTGCTGGAAAGCCCAGGATGTCTACTTTCCAATGCCGTTGAGAGCGCGCCAATTGGGCTTCTGTAGCTCCAGAAAATCCACTTCGAGTGCAGGGAGGTCAGAATCCAACAGCATCTGTAGTCCTTTTCAGTCTCTGGATCAGATTTTTGCTCAGAACCTTCAATTTCAGTCAGAAAATACCTGAAATCACAGAAAAACACACAAACTCATAGTAAAGTCCAGAAAAGTGAATTTTAACTAAAAACTAATAAAAATATAATAAAAACTAACTAAAAGATACCAAAAACATACTAAAAATAATGCCAAAAAGCGTATAAATTATCCGCTCATCAACGAGTCCACAGGAAAGAGTCCATTTGAGATGTAACCGGACAACAGCTGCTTACACCACACTCTCTTTCTTCCTCTTACTCAGAGAAGAGCCTAGGAGCTTATCATATGATTAACTAATGAGAAGAATAAGTAGATTTCACTCGTTCTTATCTCGATAAAGCTACAAAGAGGATGAAGAAATAGGCAGATAAGAAGATGAGACATGCAAGCTATCAAGTATGAGACAAGGTTATGATTAAACTTCTTCTACAACAATTCAAAGCCTTTCACAAAGTTCATAAGGGCTTAATCTGCAAATACGAAGGGCCATTTGAGATCATTGGATGTGTTAGAGAGGTTGCTTACAAAGTACAACGTCCCTCCCTCTATGAAGATCCAACCGGTCTTCCATGTGAGTATGCTTAAACCATATCATGAAGATCAAGATAAACCGAATAGAGGTGACTCGAGTAGTATTCCACCTATGGTGGTTAGATCCTTTGATAAAGAAATCGAAGAGATCTTAGCTAATCGCGTCATGCGACGAAGAGGAGTACCACCAAGTATCCAATACTTGATCAAGTGGAAAGGACTCCCGATAACCGAAGCTAGCTAGGAAGCTCATGAATATTTGTGGCAATTCCAAGAACAGTTAGAGCGCTATCATGAACAGAACGCGACGAGGACGTCTGCACATTAGGTGGGGGAGAATGTCACGGTAAATTTTAGAAGGTTAGATTTATCAGTGTTTGTATAGTTTTCTAAAATGTTTGAGAATACTTTAGATGGTTTCGGAATGTTCTAAAATATCCTAGAAAGTCCCGAAATACCCAAGAAGGTTTTAGAAGACTCTAGAAGGTCATATAGTATTCTAGAAGAGTGTGAATGTATATAGGAGTATGAAGAGTACTATGGAACAATCTAGAAGTATTTAGAGAAATATGGTAGGATAGATATTTGTAATGAAGGTTCTAGATGATCAATCTAAAAACTAAGAAAAGAAACATATAAAATTATTAAAAAAACCATCCAAAATCCAAAACAAAGAAATATCCAAAATATATGAAAAAATATCTAAAACTTAGGAAAAAGAAACATCCAAAATAAGTAAAAGAAATAATCCAAAACCAAATAAAAGAAATTAACATCCGAAACGTAACAAGATCTAGTAAAAAATGAGATATCCAAAAACTTTTTAGAAGTTCTTTAAAGAGAACGTCAATTCAAATTATCATTGAGAAACATCCAAAACATAATGAAAAAATCTAAAGCTATTTAAAAAATTTATCATTAAAATTGAAAATTATTTTAAAAATTAAAAAATTTCAAAATTCATTTTAAAAATTCTAAAATTATTTTAAAAAATTTAAAACCTAACAAAATAATACATCCAAAATTATTAAAAAAGAAACATCCAAAACTATAAAAAAATTCAAAACCTAAAACAAAAAAGTCCAAAAATAAGAAGAAGAAAGATGTCATGGTAGCAACAGACGCATGGAGAAGAAGAAAGTCATTGCCGGCGACCTGCAACTCGAGGCGAGGAGCCAGCACGCAATGAATGCGAAGTGAAGGAGGGCGGATGACATAGCTGCTTTTGATTCGGAGCGCAATGTCGTGGTATGGATGAAGGGAATCCACGGACAATGAACAATGAGATGTGAGGAGGATGAAGTGGAGGTGCGATGGTAGTTGTCTTCTCTGCGCGAACGGCAGCAGCGAAGGTTACAAGGACAATCGACGATAGTGCGCGAAGATGGTGTGGGATGTTGGGGAGAAAGATGCACGTCATTAATTTTTGGAAAAGAGGGATTAGAATTTGTGGTGTTCTTTTTAGTGTGAGAGTGAGAATGGAATCAAAGAAATTGTTGAATAGTAATTATATTTTATTTTTTTTAGAAAATTTGAATTAAAAAGGGATTGGCTCATACTGGCTTATGACATAGTTGGTTCTATAATTTTTGTTTATTTTTTTAATTTTCTGTCCACCAAATGAGGAAATATTATTGGGTTAATAGTCAAATTAGTCTCCAAAAGATAAGGCATTCTTTAAATTCGTCCTTGAAAGATTTTTTCAATCAAATTGGTCATTCAAAAATTACGAATTAATCATATATGTTCTTCAGTTACTCCACTCATAATTTTTGTCAACGATTGATGATGTGAAATGTTAACTGATAGCATATATGACACATAACATGTTCAATTAGACGTTGACTAAATATATTTACGAAAATCTATCAATTTAGTCATAAGGTCATATTAGGAATATGATTTTTGTAATTGAAAAAAAAATGACTAAATTAATAAATTTTCATAAACATATTTAGTCAATACCCTGTTAGACATATTAGATATTATATATGTTATCAATTAACGTTTTACAACATCAACTTTTGAAAAAAATTGTTAATGGAGTTATTGGAGGACAAATATAGTTAATACGCAATTTTTGAAGGACCAATTTGATTAAAAAAATCATTCAAGGATGAATTTAAAAAATGTCTTATCATTGAGGGACTAATTTGACTATTAACCCAACCATTATTTTTTTCTGTGTTTTTTGGCTTAACATTAGGCTACATTGAAAATAATATGTAAACTTTTAGAATTTGTTTACCTAATTAATCTAATCTTACGGTAAGTAAATCTCATCATGTAATTAAGGGCGGCAATATGTACCCTATTCGCGAGTACTCAACCCGATCCGCAGTGGGTAGGGTAAGGTGTGGGTAGAGTTCTCGTGCGAGTCGGGTATAGTATGGGTTGAGCTTTAATCCTATCCGACTAACCCACACTCTATATATGTTTATATTATATACTTATATAAAAATATGTTTTAAGTGAATGTTGAATCAAAGACCTCTCACTAAATGCAAATGATCCTTAGCCACTAAAAAAAAATTATTATTTGATAATTTAATATTTTTTTACATAAAAATAAGTTCTATTTTAAATTATCATCAAATTATATAATAGTGTTGTATATTTTTTGTAACCCGCGGATAGGGTCGGATACTCGCAAGTTAAGAGCGGGTAGAATTAGGATTAGAATATTCTCAACCTGCGAGTAAAATAGGATTGAATTTATATAAAAATCTCAACCCACGAGTAAGGTTAAGGTTAGATCCAAACTCTACGCTATTTTACCCTTGCCAGCCCTACATGTAATAGCCCGTGCTAGCCAGTAAGCCAGCCAGGTACACAAGATAAGCATGTTCCAAGTTTGGAGTCATGTTTATATTAACAATTAATTAATGGTAATGAACTGGTGAAAGTGAAACGGCACACGAAGTTTAAGTTTTAAATCTGTTACAAAAAACGAATTTTTGCGTCAATTCACCAGCCATTATTATTATTAGTTATATGGTTGGTGAATTTCTTTTTCTTCCGAGTCACAAATGAGCCACGTAATGCATCACATCTTTGATATTTTTGACTTTTCGTTAGATTCGACCTACCAACAAATGTGCTTACTGCTTATGCCATTTGTCATCAACACACTTCCAAAATACGTCATCGGGATTAGACAAATCATGGCTACTTGGCTAGTGAATCATATAATTGGGGGAAATATCCTTGCACTTTTTTAAGAAAAAGTGAAATTCTTTTGTGATGACAAAATAAAAATGCTAATTATTATGCCTTTATAATTGGGAACTAAGTATAGAAGTTAACGTTACTCAAACAAAGATGCAAAACGCCATTTTATTGTCGTTCAAAGAACGAAAGATGTTAAGTGACTCGTCTTGCATTGCATTGTACTCGTTACTCGTTGTTATATGCACTTTATTTGTGTATAAAATTTTTGTATATCTTTCACTTTTAATATTAAAACTTAAAAGTGATTACTTTCACTTTCAATATTAAAAGTGATTAGAAAAAAGTAAAAGATATATAAAAAATATATATTTCGTACCATTAAAAATAAGCGTCCACAAAGAATAGTGCCAATATCATTTTTCGATATAAAAACTCTTCAAAGAATAGCTACTTTTTTGGATGTCATACAACTATACAAGAATCTTGGGTTCATTTATTCATACAGAATAAGGAAGCATCTAAATTTGGCAAGTTGGCCAAGATGTTGTCCCTGATTCTTATCTTTCAACAAATACAATGTAGGCATAAAGGTTTGTTCACATGACATAGATTCCATTATTTTATGGATGAAAAGATCGGTGCTAGTAAACTTTCTAGAGCTTCAAGAAATAACAAGGGAACGCCAAATGGTAATGGTTTATATACATTGTCACATTCCTTCCTTTTAAAATTCCATTATTCTCAAATTTTAACAATCAAATCAAATTATCCCTTCCTATCCTATCAACTGGTTATGAAGATAGAATTGCGTCAATGCAGCTACAGCTCTAAAGAAAAAAACCAATGGGGTAATATACAGTTATTATTTATTTATTTAAGTGTATACTATGATGTAAAGTGTATAATACGATGATTATAATGACTGATAGCATACAATTTTAATAATATTTTCTATTATTTAACATTTATTAATTTAAAAAATTAAAGTAAAAAAATATTACCAAAATATAAATAAATACATTAATTTAACAACTTCTTAAGTGTCGCTGAAATTATATAGTCATATAACCAGTATAATTAGAGACACCAATGGGCCATAGATTCCTCCAATCTATTGCAAAGGACACTAACTGATAAATGCTATTTACTCTTTTGTACTTGATAATTCTAACAGGATTATTTACAACATACACAACCCAAGTAACATGTTACTGTACATAACCATTTACACTATATATACAAAGTTGTTTAAGCTTTCTCCTGTACAGTAATTTCCATGCCCCTTAGTTTAGGGGGCGCAAAGGTAGATGTGTTTTTGCATCTATACAACACTACCATATTAAACTGTGAAACATGGTATATGTGCTGGGAGTATACAATAGACTACTCAAGAATAAGATCTGATCAGCTTAAAATTCTGAAGAGATCGAGCTTTGAAAAAATTTCCAAACAGAAATCCGATTGTTGTTGTTCGAGGGGACTTTGGTGAGAGATACGAGTCGTGTTTGACCTGCAGGACTGTGTCGCCGATCTCTCTGCGAATGGAATCGATAATCTTGGGATCAACCGGGTTTCCAGTCACATCTGTGACATAGAAAGTGTCATTTGCCTTTCCATCCTGTGTAGATATTTCTGCTCTTCTAATACATAAACTGTTCTCTCGGAATATTCTTGTGATATCCGATAGAAGTCCGACACGATCTTCTGTGCACAACTCCAGCTCCATACCCTGTATATGAACATTTTAGCACACAACTGAATAATAGTAGTAGTGACAATTACAGCTTTCAAATGTGTTCTTGCTATACCTCAGACGCCCGCCTTTCGATGGCTGCTTCAAGACACTGTACAAGTCTGTCTCGCTCAGCCTCTGAGCTTATGGGGAAACCATCAACATGCCGAATATAAAACTCCTGGATAAAGTGAGGAAAATGTTCCATCAGAGAAAATTTTATGCTTGAAGAAAGGAGAATTAAAGATGCGCGAGTCAAGCCAATGGAATGGCCAAATGAAACTCATGTTCATAATGATTTGACACATTGTTAGACTTTTGAATCATACAGAATCCAAACACAACAACAGCAGCTAACCCTTATCCCACTAGGTGGCGTTAGCACATGGATTAAATGACTCTAGTGTCCTATCATAGATCATCTCCTTGTTTTAACTCTAGTAAATTCAAATAATGTATTCAAACTATTTATTGCCAAGAAATGAAGGTTAGTTTCGACACCAAAACTAATTCAGCATTCCAATCTATAAAAGTGAACTATCATTTCTAAAAGGCAAAGTGGCAAACAGAAAGTTGGCTAACCTGATACGCTTCTGTCCTTGCCGTTTGGACTACACCGTGATAAACTACATACTGCATATCTGTCAACGTGCAAATAATATCAAACAACAATTTTGGTCGATCTTTTGCTCTCATGGTAACCACAGTGTAATCTTTCTCAATGCAATCAACCACGGTCACATTAGGTAATCGACTTCTATCCCTATCCCTATCTCTATATCTTCCCTGTCCTGCTCTTTCAACCCTGTCATAGTCCCGGTCAGCAAACATAATCTGATGTAATCTTCTGCCCCTATTTGTAACTCCAGGAGGTGAAAGTGTTGTTTTTGCTGTCTTTGGATCATCGCTCCCCCTAAGAACATTACAAAGCAAATCCCTTATTCTAGAGAGGCAGACTGGATCTTTGATGGCATGTCCACTTGAATCATCTGTCACGTTAACTACAGCAGCAGCCCTTGTATTATGTGTCCATATCTCAGCATTCACCACATTACAGTGAAGGTCCGCAAGAACAGCACAGACTTCAGACAGTAAACCAGGCCTGTCTGTACCAGTAAGTTCGATTGAGGTGTATTCTTCAGTAGGTACAACCCCAACAGACTCTCTGAATGAGGGTGCAAAACTCGGATTATTTTCAAGTCTCTGCAAAATCAGGGTTAAAAAAACAACAAATCAAATACTTCAATCTTGTTGAATAGTATATCCTAATAGGATCATATATTATTCATAAAAAATTATCATGCCTATATTCAGTGATCAGTTAAGAAACTTTGAAAATTTGGGTGAGAATATCTTGGGGAGCTAAATCAGGCATCCCAAATAATATAATAATGTTTATAATTAAAATGTCAAAATTTCACAAATGTTCAGAACTCTAGATGGCATTAAAGTGTTAACAAAAATCTAATATCTATCCGAAGTGATGGGATCCAGAAAGTTATTATTACAATGTTTGGAGGGATAAGGGAATCAATCTGAATCACAATGAATATAGAAAATGAGCAACAAGTATGGTAAATTAGTTTCATAGCCAGCTCATGCATTCAGCAGGTATGATGATTCAAAACAATCAGGAACCCAGAAAAATGACCCTTCCATAGACACAAAGAATAAGAAACTAGAATGAAATTGTCTTCAAGAAAAATAAAATAAAATAAAAACAATCACACTAGGTGTACACAAAAAATTAGACAACAAATCAGCCACTGTATAAAATTAAGGTTAAAAAACAGATACACATTGAAAACAACACATGTATTTATAAAATATATGTTGGCTATTTTTTGGTGTGCACCTAGCGTTTTTGAATAACAAAACCACATGAACTCCTACCCTCTGAATGTAATCAATAACTTCCTTATCTCTGATCTTGTTTCCATTATGATCAATAACATTAAACACTGAAAAAGGATCAAATTAAAACAAGAATCAGAAGTAAAGTTATAATAACTAACAACAATAATAATAAATAATGATAATAAATTAATAATACTTTCAGCATCCTATCCTTAACAACCCCCCCCCCCCCCCCTTTATTTTTTTTCTCTCTTTTCCCCCCAAGCTTGCAACAATGAAAATAGGAAGTTACCAACTTACCATCCATGAACCACACCCCATCAGAGGAGATATAGGCCTTTGTTATTACAAGGTTCATATCTGAAAGAACTTGGACTACATCCAGAAGAATCCCATGTTTGTTGACACTGTCAACCTACAAAAAAAAAAAAATTCAATAGTAAGAAAGTAGATGGCTGAAAAATTAAACAATTTTTTAGTAAAATGCGATAAATTATTATTCTAAAACATCCAAACATAAAAAATTTGAAATAACAATAATAATAAATAACCGACATAACAGAATCTTTCCTGTTATCAATTCAATTTTGGCGAAACCCTAAAGAGATGGTATAGCACAAGATTTACCTGAATAACAGTGGCATCTTCACAAGCATTGTTGTCAATCACAACCCTGCAGGAGCAATTAGATTCATGATTTGATACATGTTGATAACGATCCTCAGAACAAATCACATAAAAATATTCTGAGACAGTAGCAATAAATCAAAATCGACTATGCTAAAATTATGATTAAGGAAAATTTGAAAGGTCCATGAAAAAACAAAACAAACAAAATTATGATTAATGAAGGGGAAGATCTGGCCGAACAGTGCGAAAATTGAACACAGCGAACTTTGATTTTCTAATACAAGTTTCAAAAAACGAAAATAGATAATTTGGAAATAAAAGGAAAATTGAGGTGATTCCAAAATTGGTAGTAGTGTGTGTATTTTTTATGAAAGAAGCAAAACCCCAGGTATTTGAGTACTAGATGAAGGAAAGTACTAAACTATCCCCATAATAATAAGAAATTGAGGAAGTTACCTTGGTGGGTTCATCCTCCTTATAAGCTTAGCATATTCATCATCCATATTGTGTGTGTATATGTTGGAAGCAGAACAAGCAGCTCTGTAAGCAAGGACCTTGTTATTAGTAATTAATTAAGGAGGAAGGTGCTTTTACATGAACTCCTCCAAGAAGAAAGGAGAATGAGAGAGTGAGAGAGAAAGAGTGGAAGTGCAAAGTGAGCGATTTCCTTTTTTAAACGGAGAGGAATGGGGAGGGTACAGTGTTTTGTTGTGTGAGTCACTGAGCGCGTGAGCGTGTGAAGTGTGCAAGGAAGAATTAGGAGTTTAGGAATTAGGAGGACTAAGGAGATGGAAAAAGAAAAAGAAAAAGAAAAAGAAAAAAAAATAGAATTGCGGGTTTTTTGGATTCTAGGAAGACGTAACTGTTCGGGATTGGCGGTGAGAGCGGTTACGTGGTTCGATAGATTGGCGGCAAATCCGTACAAATGGAAGGCGACCGGGGGTATTATCTAGAATCCAATTTGGAATGCTGACGGGGATGACGTTGTACTGTTGTACTGCCAGGTCAGGGCTTTTTCTTTATTTAAATTAAAAAAGTCATTATTAAAATAAAAATATACAAACTTATTCAATTATTTTTTTAAATAAAACTCAAAACAGCCTTGACAATTATTTCGAAAGATAATGAGGTCTCTAATAAAAAAATTTAACATTTGACAATTATTTTAAAAGGACAACGAGATTCTTGTGCCAAAAAAATTTAATGTTATTTTTTTTGTACAGAGGTTAATCAGTCCCAAAAAAATATCAGAAGTCGAATTGAGTGTTTTTTTTAGAGGGGACTTCGTTGTCTTTTCAAAATAATTGTCAGGAATCAGATAGGATATTCACTCTATTTTTTTGTCTTTTATAATGAAAATATATTTTTGTTTTATAAAACTTCAATAATATTTTAAGCTAATTTTTTTTGTATTGGATTGAAGGAGTGTGTTATATATAGTTTTGGAGAATTGGTGTGTCTTTTATGGATATGAAAATAACTTTTTTAATTAGAAATTATAAATTGGAGGCTTAAATTTGGGTGGAAATAAAAAACTTAAGAAAAGTATAAGGAGATTACGAGAGTAGTAAATAATGTGAACATTAGAGCTAAAAAAATTAAAATCATAAATCAGATAATTAATTAATCATTAATAATTTTAAATTTTAAAATTTAAAAAATAAAGATTTTAAATTAAACCAAATTACAAACAATGCAGTGTGATCATGGTTGCTTATTCTTTTTCTACTTTAATGTCTAGTTTAGGATGGTCATTTTAGTAGGTATGCAGGATGGTTATTTTAATTCTTATGTGAATGATTATTTTAATTGGATTAAGTTTAGTTATATATAATTAAAATATGTTGAATGTTCAATTCATTAAGTATGCAGATGATTATTTTTATTCTTAAGTGGATAATTATTTTTATTAGGGGTGAGCGATGCTGGTGGCAGCATGTGGCAAGCCAAAGAGTGACGGTAAAATGGGATGATTATTGATGAAGGTGGAGTGACAGCCGGTTAAAAAAAAAAAAGAGGGTTACCATGTTAGAGTAAAATACTTTAGTAAATTAGAGTTTGAGATGATTATTTTTTTTTTTTGAATAATTAAGTGGATTTTTATATTTAGATAATTTATGGAGTGTTTTTTATTTTTTATATGTACTGGATTAAATTTGCAGTCCATTATTCACATTGTTTAGATACTCTATTATCTTAAAAACTGATGGTCAGATTTTGAGTGGGATAAAAGATTGAAGGTCGATTTTGGATTAAAAAAATAAAAAAAAACTTAAAAAAATTCAAATTGAAGAGTCTGATTTACATGTTTTAAAAAAATTTTAACATTAAAATACAAATTTAACCATTAAATTTGTAAACTATTTAAAAAAAATAAAAACTACGAATCTAACATTTAAATTTATAGTATTTATACAAAATAAAAATACACTAAATTTTTATATTATTAAAAAATACTATTTGTATTATAATACAAAAAAATTAAAAAGCTTAATATTTTGTGCTGCTATCATAATTATGTAAAATATTAAAATAATTAAATATTCTCATATTTTACGTTAAAATTATACATATATAAAAAAAATTAACTATAAAAATATGGTGTATCTTTTTTCTACTTTTACATACAGAGAGCAAACAATAAATATTAAATTTTTTTTGATTCATTTTTGCTTTCTGCTTACATAAACAAAGAAAAAAATATTATGTTTTCACTGATACAATTACTAAAATATATACAAAACTTATTTTTTTAACTCCGAAATCATTATTAAAAATACAAATTAAAATTTTTTTTGTATTCTAATTTAATTTTATAAATAATAATTTTTTTATCTAAGTAAAAAAATTCCTGCTAACTCATACCTTTTCCCCTTTTTTTCAATGCTAACCGTTTAACGGAAAAGAGACAAGAACAAGACACATAGAAATTGGGTAACTTAATAGTATCATTTTAATTAATTATATATCATAAATTTGGAGTTGAAATATTTTAGTCTTTAAAATTTTTGACTAGACTTCAATTTCGATCTCTAAATTTATAATTATCCAATTAACACCCTCAAATATTAGATTGTGTTCCACGTTTGTTCCTGTAACTATCTCCATTAATGAAGATCTAATATAACATGTTAAGTTGACAAAGTATATACCTACATGACACCCAACTTACTAAAATGAATGTGTGATGAGTGAATAACGTAGCAAAAATTGAATGAACTCAATTTCTTTCAACTTTTGCTACGTCATTCGCTCATCACACATCCATTCTCACAAATTGGGTGCCAAGTGGACACTTTGTCAACTTAACATGCTATATCAGATTTCCGTTAACGGAGATAGCTACAGGAACAAACGTAGAACACAATCTAATATTTGAAGGTAATAAATTGGGTAATTATAAATTTGGGGTTGAAATTGAGACCGGTCGAAAATTTCAGGGGCCAAAATGGGTTTCAACTCCATAAATTTGTTTATCTTTAAATGAAAAATATAATAAAATATTTAAGATAATACATAAAATAATAGGAGTGAACGCAGATTGGATCAGATCAGATTGGATATGGCCAAAATTTCGATCTGATCCGCACTAAAATCTTCGGATCGGATTCAATATCTGCAGTTTTTTTTTATCTTTGATCCGATCCACATTTGCGAATCAGATCGGATATCAAATATCGGATATATCTGCAAAACATACAAATACTTTTTAAAAGCTTATTTTTATTTTAAAAAATCAATAAAATCTTTTTTCTACTCTTTTAAACATGTTTACTTTTAGAATAATATTAAACATATTTTTTAAATAATAAAAATTAAATAATACAACATATATAATAATTATTAGTTGAAATAAAACATAAAAAGAATATTTACTTATTTATTTATTTATTTTTGCAGATCTGCGGATATCTACATAAAGTTCGCAATTCGATCCTATTAGTGCACCCGATCCGATCGATCCAATAATCTTGTGGATGGATCAGATTCATATCCATAATTTTCGGATCGCATTCGAATAAATACCGCAGATATGCAGACCGAATCTGATCTGATTCATGAATACCCTTATAAAATAGTATGCGAACTTTCGAAGACAAATAAAAAATAATCTTTTAATTTTATAAATGACTAAATAAGTTCTTTAAATTTATTTTTGTGAATCTCATTTCGTTTTTAATCCAAAATTTTATTAATGCAATATTAACTTTAATTTGACTATTAACTACTAACATATCATTCCAATGTTAAAGTGACATAAATATTCATGAGTATGATTAAAATAGTGTCTAAAATTAGTTGATTAGATTCAATTCAGTGTATTTTCAAATATAAAACCCTAACTCCTAAAATTATAGTAATATCTTCATTTTCATCTTTTTTCTTTCTCCCATTTTATTCACTGCAAGAGTTCTTCTTGTTTTGCTTGTTGAGTAATAATGAACAGTTCTATACTATGGCACAAATTGATTATCTATTCCTAATTTAAAGGCATTATATAGAATTTAATTAAGAGGATCGGACTTAGCTTAATTTTTGATAAATGATGTCAATTGATTATTATCTTTTATGTAGTATTTTATTTATCCGAAAAAGTGGAGTCTCTTTAACTATTAGGTACAAAGTTAATAAGAATAAAATAACACAATTAAAATTTGTGAATGAAAAATAGATAAAATTAAACTGAACAAAAATTTTGGACAATAATAAAATAATATAACAACAAGGTGAAATTATAATTTTTCATAATATATAAAAAAACTATAATACTCTCTTACATATTATAAAAATTCATACAAAGAATTATACATATAAAAGATCTTACTACTTTTTTTTTTAATTTTACTTACTAATTCTATGCAAAACATGATATACATTAGTAAATATCCTAATTATCTATATAATACATAATATTTTGTGGAGGTACATTTGATTTGCAAGTTAATCAAATTGTGCACAAATTACATAAGTATATGTACTAAAATCTTCTTTTATATTCATCTTTATCAAATTGTAATCTTTGACTAAAATTTTTTACTATACAAATTAAACAACTTGCTGTCAAGTAATTTCATGAATCTTTACTTGATAAAAACATACTTGATTTTAGATAAAGCTTAAATTCTATAATATTTTCTAATTTTTTAAAATTTTATCATACTCCACTTATATCACTTATAACTTCTAACTATATATATAATTTTTACTTCAAAAAAAAAGAATTTCGCTTTTACTTTTCACATCAACAAGGAGTTCAATACCAAGATCACTTCTGGCAACCATAACCTAAAAAAGAAAAGGAGTAGTAAAGTCAATGTGCATTCTGTAAGATATACTAAATTAACCTAGCAACAAGCATTAAGAGTAATGCATGGAAAAGGTTAAACATTCTCACAGACAAAGTGATAATGAAATTCGAATTTGATATAGAGTATGCACTTTTAATTTTTATGATGACATGTATATCAGTTTCACAACATGTAGTATTGAATGAAAAATTTATAGTACTAAATTTATCAATTTCACAGTTCGCAATATTTAATTACTCGACAAACAAAACAAGTAAAAACTCTTGCAATTTGAAGAGAGGAGAATATGAAGATGTTGCTATAATTTTGGGGTTTAGAGTTTTATATTGGAATAATAACTATATTGAGTCCACTCAACCAATTTAAAACATTATTTTGATCATATTCGAATGCCATGTTAGCACTTAATAGTCTAAATCAACACTGCATTAATGAAAGTTTGGATTGATAGAAAAGAATGAAAATTTAGGAAAGTAAATTTGAGTTGGCTACTTACGAGAGTGAGAGAAGAAAAAAGCTATCTTGATTTATTTTTGAAAATTTAAGTACCATTTTGAGTCTCATTTTTCCAATATTTTATAGCACAAATTAAATTAACATAAATGGTAATAATATAGATGAAGTAGAAACTAATTATTTCACAAAAAGAAGACAAAATCTAATATTTCAGTCGAAAAGTGAGAAAGAGTTCCAAAAAAAAATTGATTTAGTTGATATATCTTAATATTTTTTATTTAATTAGGTAATGGCTTATATGCTTTAATTTAATTAGGCATTAATTCTAATTATTATATCAAAATGTCCATTATTTATTAGGTTTTTGAATGTAAAATTGGATTCTTGGTTAAATTTATTATCCGTGTATTATCACATTTTATGAGAATAAGATCAGGGTTGAATGCATAGTCAACTAGTTGTTTCATACAATGAAACAATGTAACGTTTACTTGTTTTTAGTTGTATGAAGACATCAAAGAACTACAAAATAAGTGACATTCATCTAGTGATTTTCTATATTCCGATTTCAATTTCGCTAGAATAATCATGTATGTGGGTTCTTTATGATACTATAATACTACATTCAATGTACTAACTAGATATTTCATAATGTTTTTAATCCCACTAAAATGGAGTTAAATCCCAAAATGATTCTTGAAATTGACGTTGTGCACTAAAATTGTTTTTGAGATTCCAATTTCACCAATTACATCTTTAAGATTAAAAAAAGTACACTATATTAGTCCCTGGTCTATTTTTCATTAACGACGTGATGACATGGCATGATGACGTGGACTGTAAGTGACACATGTCACTTCATGATTTGGCCACGTGTAATGGTATGATGATGTGGTGACCAACGACACGTGGCATGCTGATGTGGATGGTTGTGCCACGTGTCACAATATTATTTGATCATGTGTCTGTTTGTGCCACGTGTCGCAACAGTATTTGTCCACATGTCATCCATTATGTCATCGTTGTATATGTACCAAATTAGTCCTTCACTTTGCATTAAGTGACTCATTTTAGTCCCTAAAATTGAATGTCGTGCACCAAACTAGTCCATTTTCACCAGTTTTTTCTCTTTTTTTCTATAAATTCAAAATTCTCAATATTTTTGAATGCATTAATTTCAATTCTATTTTTTCACATGTTCTTCAAATAAAAGTGTTTTTATAAAATATTTTTTCTCTTGCGAATATCCTAACCGCTGACTTGGAGTTGACGTGAAGACATTTCAAGTACCTTCACTACCATCTCCGACTTCTTTCAGTACTTTTATAAAATATTTTTTTTCTTGCGGATACCCCTAATAACCGCCGTTTTCGAGTTGATGTGAAAGCATTTCAAACTTTCTTCATTACCATCTCCGACCTCTTTCGTCTAGACTGTAGATGTCAAAGATTGTAGTGAGGATGCTTAAAGTGCATTCAATCTAGCTCATTTACACATAACGAAAACATGTATTTCATAAGAAAAAATGTTTATTTTAATTATTATTTTCTTGTTAAAAACACATGTTTTTTTATGAAAAAAATGTGTCTAATCAATCATATAATTTTTTTTATAATAACATACTTATATATTACAAAATTTAACACTATTAAATTATTAAAAAAATTATATAATTAAAACTAAAATCTTAAAAATTTTTATGAAAGCACTTGTATTTAAACGATATATGAAAAAATAGAATTGAAATTAGTGTATCCAAGATATTAAAATTTTAAATTTAAAAAATGAGAAAAAATTGGTGAAGGGACTAATTTGGTGCACAACATTCAATTTCAGGGACTAAAATGAGTCACTTAATAGTGAGGAACTAATTTGGTGTATATACAACGATGACATAATGGATGACACCTGGACGAATACTGTTGCGACACGTGGCACAAACGGACACATGACCAAATAACATTGTGACACGTGGCACAACCATGCACGTCAACATACCACGCGTCACTGGTCACCACATCATCATACTATTACACGTGACCAAATCATGAAGTGACACGTGTCACTTACAGTCCACATCATCATGCCATGTCATTACGTCGTTAATGAAAAATAGGTCAGGAACTAATATGGTGCATTTTTTTTAATTTCAGATGTAATTGATACAATTGAAATCTCAGGAACGATTTTAGTGCATAATGCCAATCTTAGAGACCATTTTGGGGTTTAACTCCACTAAAATATGATTCTCTAAGATTTACTTGGTATCTAATACACACAAAACACTAAATATAATTTATTTCTTGTAAGATAGAGTAAAAAACATATTATATCTCGATATTTTTTTATATATATCTACTCCTGTTATTTTTCGTTTTCGTCGAGATAACAAAATATATCTATTAGTGTGTCCATTATTTGGCTGTTTTTTTTATATAAAAATTATTATTGTGTTATTCTTAGTAATAAAAAAAATATATTTTAATTTAATATGGAGGTATTCACAAATCAAACATATTTAAAGAAATTTTAATATTGAAATACAAATTAAAGGGTAAGTTTTGTGTTTTAAAAATTTTAAAAAATTAAAATTCACAAATCGAAGAATATATTTTGTGTTATTTCACAAATTAAAAGATGAATTTTGTGTCAGTTCACAAATCCAAGGATAAATTTTGTATTTTAAAAATAATGAAAAAAAAACTTCACAAATCAGAGAGTTAATTGTGATCTCTATATAAAAAAAATACACCAAATTTTACATATTATTAAAAAATACTACTATAAATCCAATATCAAAATTAAAAACTCCCATTATTTTAGTATTGTCCATTCCAAAGTTTTTGAGTAATTTTTTGGCTTGTCTAGTTTAACTAATGCAAGTTCTTTTAATATCTGAATATTTTTGTTATAAAAAAATTATTTTTTCTAAAAACCAGTTTAATTTATTTATAGATAAATTTATCATTACTACAAAATTTTATAAATAGTGTTGGATTTTTTGGGCTTTTTTTCTATATGGAGAAAAAGTCCAAATGCTAGTATCCAAGTCCATGAAAAGTTGAAGTGGCTGAGGTGAGTTAGGATTGAGTGAGAGAGGTCATTTTGAAAAGAGAAAACCAAACATTAGAAAACAAAGAAGAGAGAAAGTTATTTTCGCACATACACAAAGTTGTCTCTGTAAATTAGTCGCTACAGATTCGTCGTTGGATCGAGTTCAAATTTAAACAGTGTGTTCTACACATCTGGTTCTTTGATTTCACCGTTCGGATCTTCGATTCGATGTCTGTAGTTGGAGATATTGGCCACGCACAGTAGCTCTATTTTTGTGGTATTTTCATCTTCTTGTTCTTGTTTTAAAAGCTTTGAAGCTTGGGTTGTTTGACTTGTTGTATGTACGTTTTGTGCAGTAATTTGTGACTTTCTTATACCTTATTTTTTCATCATAGTGAAGCTATATCCTGATCTTGGTGACTTGTGGTTTTTACTTCTCTCATTGAGGAGGTTTTTCACGTTAAAAATCTTGATGTGTTAGCTTGTTTCTAATTTCTGGTTTATGTGATTTTTTTCGCTATTATTGGGTATTATTGTGCTGGTGTTAATATTTGTTGTGAGTGGATATTATTGCTCCTCTAATTCTTGCAAGTAGGAAATTGTGTTTTATTCCTATCAATTGGCATCAGAGCTCAGTTTTGGGTATTTAGTTATAACTTGCTTGAAAGATGGAGGCAAATAATTCTACTAGAATGATAAGTTTGAATGGCACTAATTACCATCTATGGAAGGACAAAATGAAAGATTTGTTGTTTGTCAAAAATCTACATTTATCCGTATTTTCTACACAAAAACCAAAATCTAAAACAGATGAAGAATGAGATTTTGAACACCAACATGTTTGTGGTTTTATTAGGCAATGGGTGGATGATAATGTTTATAATCACATTGCTAATGAGACTCATACTAGGGCTTTGTGAAATCAAATTGAATCCTTGTATGCTTCCAAGTCTGGCAATAATAAATTGTACTTGTTGAATATATTGATGAATTTGAGATACAAGGAGGGGTCACAAATATTAGATCACTTGAATGAATTTCAAGGAGTTCTGGATCAGTTGTCAAGCATGGGAATCAAGTTTGAAGATGAGGTTCAAGGATTGTGGTTGCTAAATACTCTACCAAATTTTTGGGAGACATTTTGTATCTCTCTTACTAATTCTGCTCCGAATGGCAAAGTGAGCATGCAACTTGTTAAAGGTGGCATTTTAAATGAAGAGATGAGAAGGAAGACGCAGAATTTTTCATCACACTCTGAAATGTTAGTTACTGAAACCAGGGGAAGAAATCAGAATAGAGTTCAAAATGGTAGAGGTAAAAGAAAGATGATAGTGGTAATGATCGTGTATCTTCTATTTCAGATGATCTTTTTACTATTGATATTACTGATTATGATTACAAGGTCAATCTTGTTTCTGATGATGAGTTCAGCTGGGTAATTGATAGTGGCGTCTCAATACATGTTACACTGAAGAAGGAGTTCTTCACTTCTTATACTCCAGGTAATTTTGGAGTACTTAAGATGGGTAATGATGGCTTGGTCAAAGTTATTGGTATAGGAGATGTTTGTCTTGAGACTAATATAGGAATGAAGCTGCTACTCAAAGATGTTAGACATGCTCCAGATGTTCGCTTGAATTTGGTTTCAGTTAAAAGGCTTGATAATGAAGGCTTTATAAACACTTTCGACTTTGGACAATGGAAGCTTACTAAAGGCAACTTAGTGGTTGCTCGAGAAAAAGGTACTTCAAGTTTGTATGTGATGCATGCCATGATTGCAAAAGATAGTGTGAATGCGATTGAAAGTAAAGAAGTTTGTAGCTTGTGGCACAGACGACTTGGTCATATTAGTGAAAAATGACTTAATTATTTAGCTTGAAAGGATGCTCTTTCAAGTTTGAAGAATGCAGAGTTGGAAAAATGTTCTCATTCCTTCAAGAAGCATCAACCTTCAAGAAAATCAGACTTCTTAGAATTGGTGCACTCCGATATTTGTGGTCCTTTGAAGTATGGTTTTTTAGTGGAGCTATTTACTTTATTACTTTTATTGATGATCATTCAAGAAAGCTTTGGACTTAGGCTTTGAAAACAAAGAACCAAGTTTTGAAAAAGTTCAAACAATTCCAAGCTTTGGTTGAGAGGCAAACAAGTAAAAATTTTAAATGTATTCGCACTGATAATGGTGGTGAGTATTGTGGACCATTTGATATGTATTGCAAGTAGCAAGGTATTAGGCATGAAAAGACACCTCCTAAAACACCTTAGTTGAATGATTTGGCAGAAAGGATGAATAGAACATTGATTGAAAGAGTTAGGTGTATGCTTACTGAAGCTAAGCTACCTAAAGTCTTTTGGGGTGAAGCGCTACTTACAATGGCTCGTGGGATTAATCTGAGTCCTACAATTGCTTTGGACAATGATGTTCCGGATCATGTTTGGTCGGACAAAGATGTCTTGTATGGTCATTTGAGAGTCTTTGGATGCAAAGCATTTGTTCATGTTCCAAAGGATGAGATGTCCAAGTTGGATGTGAAGACAAGACAGTGCATTTTTATTGGATATGGTCAAGATGAGTTTGGTAACAAGCTTTATGATCCAGTTGAAAAGAAGCTTGTAAGAAGCCGTGATGTAGAGTTTATTGAAGACCAGACCATTGAAGATATTGATAAGGCAGAGAAAAGTCAATCACAAGAGAGCAGTGACTTGACTGATGTAGATCCAGTTCAGCCGCCTCCTTCGTCAGAACAAACAGAGAATCAAGATCAGAAGCATATGCAGCAAAATGAGCCTTTGGTTCCTGATGACCAGGAGATGGGAGATCCAATTGATGCTCTAGTTGATGATGATGCTGATAATCAACCTGAGCTGCCTAAAGATCCACCAGGTTTCCATCCTAGGAGGTCTACTAGAGAGCGACGACCTTCAATGAGGTATCCTTCTAGTGAGTATGTAACATTTACTGATGGATATATGACCTTGACTGATGGGAGAGAACCTGAATGTTATGCGAAAGCTATGGAAGGTGACGACAATAAGAAATGGTTTGATGCAATGCAAGATGAAATGAAATCCTTGTATGATAATCAAACATTTGAGCTTGTGAAGTTGCCAAAAGGAAAGAAAGCTTTGTAGAACAGGTGGGTTTATAGGTTGAAGCATGAAGAAAATTTTCAGTGTCCAAGGTACAAGGCTAGATTGGTGGTCAAGGGCTACAGGCAGAAAAAGAGAGTTGACTATAATGAAATCTTTTAACCGATTGTGAGAAGATCTTCTATTAGGACTGTTTTGAGTTTGGCTGCAAGTCTTGATTTAGAGATAGAGCAGATGGATGTGAAAACTACCTTCCTTCATGGTGATCTTAAGGATGAAATTTATATGGAACAACCTGAAGGTTTCATGGTAAAAAGCAAAGAGGATCATGTTTGCAAACTGAAGAAGTGCTTGTATGGCTTGAAGCAAGTTCCAAGACAATGGTACAAGAAGTTCGAGTCTGTTATGGCAGAATAAGGCTACAAGAAGATTACTTCTGATTATTGTGTATTTGTTAAACATTTTGCTAGTAAGATTTTATTATCCTTTTGAGATATATTGATGACATGCTTATTGTTGGTCAGAATGCTTCTAGGATTGATATGTTGAAGAAGCAACTTGCAATGTCATTTGCAATGAAGGACCTTGGGCCAGCAAAGGAAATTCTTGGCATAAGAATCGAGCGTGATAGAAAGGAGAAGAAACTTTGGTTGTTACAGGAGAAATACATAGAGATAATGTTGCACAGGTTTCAAATGGAGAAAGCAAAGGCCGTCAATACTCCTCTTGCTACACAATTCAAATTGAATTGCAAGTAAAGTCCATCAAGTGATGAAGAGAAGAAAGACATGAAAAAAGTTCCATATGCATCAGCCGTGGGTAGTTTAATGTATGCTATGGTGTGCACAAGACCGGATATAGCTCATGCTATTGGTTATGTTAGCCATTTTGTTTCAAACCCAGGAAGAAAGCATTGGAATGCTGTAAAATGGATAATGAGATATCTTCATGGTACTTCTAAAATGAAGTTATATTATGGAAGTGATAAGCCTATTCTAGTTGGTTACACTGACTCAGACATGACAGGAGATATTGACTCTAGAAGGTCCATTTCAGGCTTTTTGATCAACTTTGCGGGTGGAGTTGTGTCTTTGGCAATCAAAATTACAAAAATGTGTTGCTTTGTCTACTATTGAGGCCGAGTTTATTGCCATTACCGAAGCGTGCAAGGAGATGATTTGGATGAAGAAATTCTTGAAGGAACTCGGGTCTACTCAAGAGAGGTATGTGTTATTTTGTGATAGTTAAAGTGCTATCATCTTGGTAAAAACTCTACTTTTCATTCTCGATCCAAACATATTGATGTGAGGTATTATTGGATACGTGATATTTTGGATGTAGAGTTGTTGAAACTTGAAAAGGTTCATACTAATGAGAATGGTTCTGATATGATGACCAAGGCATTACCAAGATGGAAGTTTGAAGTTTGTTGCTTAATCGCCGGATTGGCGGTTACCTCCACATAATCGTGAGGGGGAGATTTGTTGGGTTTTTTGTGCTCCCTTCCTATGTGGAGAAAAAATTCAGATGGTAGTATTCAAGTCTATGAATAGTTGAAGTGGCTGAGTTGAATTAGGGTTGAGTGAGAGAGGTCATTTTGAAAGGAGAAAACCAAACACTAGAGAGAAAAGAAGAGAGAAAGTTATTTTCGCATATACACAAAGTTGTCTCTGTAAATTGGTTGCTGCAGATTCGTTAACCGTTAGATCGAGCTCAAATTTGGACAGTGTGTTCTACACATATGGTTTTTCAATTTTACCGTTCGGATCTTTGATTTGATATCTGTAGCTAGAGATATTGGCCATGTATAGTAGCTCTATTTTGTGGTATTTTCATTTTCTTGTTTTTATTTTGAAAGATTTGAAGTTTGGGTTGTTTGGCTTGTTGTATGCACGTTTTGTGCAGTAATTTGTGACTCTCTTGTACCCTATTTTTTCATTATAGTGAAACTACATTCTGGTCTTAGTGACTCGTGGTTTTTATTTCTCTCATTGAAGAGGTTTTCCACGTTAAAAATCTTGGTGTGTTAGTTTATTTTTAATTTCTAGTTTATGCAATTTTTTCGTTACTATTAAATATTATTGTGTTGGTATTAATACTTATTGTAAATAGATATTATTACTCTTTTAATTCTTGCAAGTAGAAAATTGTATTTTATTCCTATCACATATAAATACTGATTTACTATGTATGTTACCTTATCTCTGATGGGGGAACTAAGAGTGATAGAAAAGCTATAAACGTGGTGTTTCCCACGCAACTTAGTTTTGGATATCAAGATTGTGACATTCAGAAGCTAACAAAATTTCCCCTTTTCATCTTTCTTCGATACATCTTCAATCTCCTTTATCCTATAGCACCCCATATCTGCAAGATAAATCAATGATATGGTGTGACATTTTCCCCTCAAAAATTAAATAATGAAAATATTATGGAAAAATTTCATGCTTGATTTAATTCTAAAGGTTTTAGTAGATATAGTGTATGTAGTCTTGATAATTAAGAGAATTTTTTAAACTAGTTATTAGTCAAAATTGGACCGTTTATTTAGAATAATTAATATAACTTAAGAACATATATTTCTGATTAAGCTTTATATATAAATTTATTAGACGATTTTTATTTATCATAAAAACAAAAAGTGAGTTCCTTTGGACGAACTTTATCGGTCAAAGTCTATCAAAATTGAGTTCATCAACCAGTCAGTTCATTCATACGATTGAGCTAAGCCACTTTCATATATTAGCTGAAATAAAAACATTAAAATATAAAATTGTATTTAATAAATGAGACAAACATAGAGATATAGAATTAATTTTTTTGTATTTATTTTGATAAAAAAATATAAAAATATTAATAAAAAATATAATTTTTTTATTATTTTTATTAATTTTTTATAATTATATTTTTTGTTATTATATCTATTTTTTAATTTTTTTTTAATGAAAAAAATAAAAATAACTTAAACTTTTATAATTTTTTTAGTTTATTATTAAATAAAATACAAAAACATTAGTTTTTATATTTTTATTTTTTATATCTTATTTTTAATATCTTGTCTTATCTTATTTTTAGAACCAAAGGTAATTTAAAATACTAATAAAATTACTTAAAAAAAAACTAATGTATTTCTTTTTTTTGTGACATCATTGTTGTACTGTACGAGACATAATTCTTGAACCCACAATCTAATTATTATTATTATTATTATTATTATTATTATTATTATTATTATTATTATTATTATTATTATTATTATTATTATTCACAATAAATATGAAAGTTATTGTCACTTATGACTTAACACAAATTAACTCTAGAAATACAATCCAGAAAAACATATAAATAAATTTATTAGAATATACAAAACACATAAATTCTTGACAAGCAACACGGAAAAGTAATATAAAGGACATATTTGTCTTTTTGATAATATCCCAAATTTATAGAAACGAATTCTAATTGAAAATTAAGAATTTTATTTCTTAAAATAGGAATTAGCTCGTTTTCTCTCTTCAAAAGAAAACGGTTAAAGATTAGAGTCAAATTTATATGATTAAAAACTTGAATACAACTGATAATTTAAAAATGATTATACTTTCACCCCGTAATTTCTAATAATTGCAATTCAGTCTTAAATGGTTTAATTTGCATTATTGATTTTAATTTTATTATTATTTTTTATGTGTTTAATTTTATAATTTTATTATTATTTTTGAAAATTTAGAATTTGAACGTAAAACTCTAATTGGACAAACTCGATTACTCGAAAACACACGACAACTCGTTTTTTAAATTAAGTTATTTCTATTCACCCACACCTAGACATAGAGGTAGAATCAACTTTTTACACACACATACAAACCGGTCAAATACACTTTATCTCACTTATTTTAAAAAATTCAACCAAGTTCTTGAAGGTTTAAGTGTGAGAGAGATGCAATTCAAGAGTGATTGAAGGAGGAAGAAGGAGAAGTGGTCTTCCCTCAACACCATCACCAAAGCAAGGAGAAGCTCACCTTTCTTGACAAAGATGTGTATTAGTGACTAAGAATTGTGCTTAACCTATATCGTCAATAAAATAGATTACTTACTAAGAATGTTAATGAGGTGAGACAGGGACGAAAAATTATCTCTCTATTGTTTATTGTTGATAAAATTGTGAAAGAATAAAAAAAGATAAGAAAAAATGAAAAAAAATTTTATTGATTGTTGATTGATTGAATTGTATTGAATTATAAAAGTAAAACTAAATATATATAAAGCATTGTTTATGAAAGATAAAAGTAAAGATAAGATAAGATAAGAAGATAACATAAAGATAAGATAAAAAAATAAAAATTAAAATTGTAATTGAATTTATGTTGTGGGTCATGAGACTTTTTTATTGTTGTCATGGACTAAGGTGAAAGAGTAGTTTAATACGCCCCGTAAGATGGTGGATGGAAGATGTCAATCATCCACAACTTGGATAAATTCGGATGAAATTATTGAGGAAGATATGTTTGACGTAGTGACACAGAGGAAGATGTGTGAGGCGGAGCTAGAGCTGCTGACGGCAAAAATATAAAAAGGAGATGCAGGTTGGGTTTGAGTATGAGGAGGCGGTTAGGGCGTTGGTACGAGTACCGGCTATATTCAGGTACGGTTTGGAAAGTAATTTGAGGCTGAAATTTGAGTATTTGGTTTCACGAGGTTGTTTCTACAACTTAACAACACTATCTAGTCGATGTTAGTAGTTAATTAGTTATTAATATGGGAATAAAAAAATTCAATATTTGATTATTGAGTAAAGTGACATTTAGATACTCGAAAATTTTGACTTAGGACTAATTAATTTTTTTAAAAAAAAGTATCAATTAGATCCTTTAAGATAGTATACAATGAACATGTATATCCTAATGAATAAAAAATTATACAGTAGCATAATAATTGCTGATAGTTGCAATGATGTAACATGATTTTGGCTAATAGCTTTATGAGAAATTGTTGAAGTAAAGAATTTATTTGGTATTTTTCCCTATAAAGTTCGACAGCAGCAGCATGAGCAAGAAGCTGGTGGTGAGCCCACAAGGTAAGGTTCGATGGCAGAATCTCCACCGAAGCAATTAAAGAGTAACCAGCTTGAGTATCTTCTTGAGGCTTTCAAAAAATATGAGCATAGCCTTTCCAAAAGAGCTCAAGTATTTTGAGAAAGTATTGGATCCGTACATTGAAGGATTATAGTTATATATGCTTGTACCTGATCCCAAAAAAGGAGGTAAGCTGGGACTTGAACTTTTTTTATACTTCAATGCCTCAGAGGGTACTTTTTTTTAAAGACAAACGTGGATCAATATGAAACTAGTTATATGTTCATGATTGTCTTCTCATTCTACTTGCACTTTTTTGCAGTGGAATTTGTTCCTTGATGGGATCCAATCACGTATTGTTTCTTCAAAGTGGCGCTCGTGCTTAGATGAATCTTGCCCTGTAATTTTGCAAGTACTTGCGGTTATTTTTAGAAAATTGAATTGTTTGGTTATTTGTGAAAAATTCGGTGAAATTTTGTTTGAAGCAAAGAGATGTAATAATATGTATGAATTAACTCTAGAGGGTTTAAAAGATTAAAAAGTAACATGTTTTACTTCTCTTGAATTTGAAAAATGACTTTGACATAAGAAATTGGGTCATGAAAACATATACCAAATTTCTAAACTTGTTAAGAAAAACTTAGTGAGAAGAATTCCTAACATTAAATTTGATAAGGATATTACTTGTGATGCTTGTCATATATTCAAAGCATGGAACCTTTTAAACAAAAGACATGTTAAAAAGCTTGATTTTTGAGCAAATGAATAAAAATAATCAAGACTCAATTTGTTATTCTTCAGATAATATGCTGCTCATAAAAAATTTTTCTTGTAAAACAGAGTATGACATAATACATTCAGAGTATATGTCCAACAAATAGTAAATTTTTTTTACAACTCGTATGAACTAATATAAAGGCAGGGGAAGAGATACTATAAAAAATGCGTTGAATACTGTTAGATTTATTATTGATGGATTTAGCATCGTATATTAGTATCAACTTTACTAATAAATTTATTAATAATTTTGGTGTGAAATTCGTCAGGTCAAATTATTACCAGCACTACTGACGTGTCAACACTTGGACTTACTTAGCCTCTTAAGCTAAGACTAAATCAGGCTAACCCTCAATATTTAGCAAGAAGGCTAATAACAAAAGAGAACACACGAGAAATGAGGTTTTGGTAGAAAGAACACTTTATTACTTAAGTATTCGTTACAAATGACTCACACACCCAAACTCTAACTCTTATCGTACCAAAAAATATAAACTGTCAAAATTTTAATTTTATAAAATATTTAGGGGCCTTAGTGAAACTCTGCCACTGGTGCTACCTAAGCAACTTCACAGAAAGAAAACTTGAGAAAACAATGAAGAAACACTAAGGAAGTAGGCAATTAGCTACCATTCATGTACCAGAACTAATTTGGTATTTACTCATTTGAGGGAGAAAAAGCAAGCAGCGATCCGAAAAAAACAAGAGGACGCGTGGAGCGCAATAATAGTGCAGATGCAACTACTAAAACAGAATACAGATTGAACTGCTGAAACAGAATGCAGATGGAATTGCTAGAAGAAGGCGCAGATGGAACTGCCAGAAGAAGGCGTAGACAGGCCATAGTGACTATTCCATGAATGATAGTTGTTTTCTGTTAGAACATGTGTAACGAAGACTATTGTTGGATTTTTACTTGGATGGATGTAATAGAGATTGGTTAGATTCTAAGCTAAATTGAAAGATTGATGATTCATTGTGAAAGGATGTTGAAAAAGAAGTAGGGTGATTTCTCACTAAAAAGGTGATAGCTTATGTATCCTCTTCAAGAAGGATACCAATACTCTAATACTAAGGGTGATTTCTGTGCTTGGGTAGCCTATATATATCATAACCATAGCCAAAGACTAAAAGATGTAGAGTAAACAAATACTAAAGATTAGAAGCAGTTTTTTGAGACCCATTGCTAACCTAATGATGAGTTCATTAGTTAATAAGCGTCTTGCTTCGACGACTGTGAAATGCAGGTATTTGATGGAATTCATCGACTATGAAGAGACATAAAAAACGTGTATAACGAGGAAATACTTTTTGATAGCTTACACATCACATTTTGCAGTACTCATCAATCTTTGAAACCCACCAAAAACACCGAATACGAAACCTATCTGCCAGATGAGTTCTGTTCTTCTTTGTCCCTCCAATTACTGTCATCAGGACCTTCTTGGCTCCTTTGAACTAGATGCATAGTTATCTCGATCACAGCAACAAATCCAAGTTGTTAGAAACATTTTTCAAAATTGCAGTACTAAGAATGCTATTAGACCGAATACTTCCTCAAATATGTCAGTTTGCAAGGGGATCGTCGATGAGTCCGAATTTGATTGGGATAACTATACAGTGTGACGAATTCGTGTGAACCTTAACATCACCGTAGACATTTTCGATGATCAAGATAACGATTGTGAATCTGTTGGGGAGAATTAAACGCCGATAGATGATGATTATTGGAGCCAGCAGCAGAGTAAGATACTGATGCCATGCATGGGAGATGAATAGATTTTCTAACTTCTTTTTAGTTTTATCATATTTTTTCAGTGCTCTGATACTATGATAAAATTGTGAAAGAATAAAAAAAGACAAGAAAAGATGATTTTTTTATTGATTATTGATTGATTGAATTGTATTGAATTATGAAGGTAAAACTAAATATATACAAAGCATTGCTTACAAAAGATAAAAATAAAGATAAGATAAGATAAAAAGATAATATAAAGATAAGATAAGATAATAAAGACTAAAATTGTAACTGAATTTATGTATCCTGTTGGGTTGAATTTATAGATTACAAAATTTTTTTATTGTTGTTATAAATTAAAATAAAAAATAGTTTAATCATTTTTAAAATATGAATTATTTAACTATTTAATTAAATATATGAAATTCTTTGATGATTCTAATGTATTGTGTTCGTGTGAAAATAATTTTATTTTAGTGGTCTAAGTGATCTGAATCCATCAAATTTGTTTTGTTGAATTAAAGGTACAAAAATGAGTAGAAGGGAGAGAAGGGAAGGGGAATGAAAGTGGGCTAGTTGTGCCTTAAGATTGGATGAGAATAAATTGCGAAAAAAAGGTTAAAGGGAGAAGAATGAACAACACCCAATTGCAGCCATTGATTCGTTGGGTTGCTTTATGGGCCCTATAAGTTATAATTCATAGGAATAATAATTAATTAATTAAACCATGACCCCACTCCCTCATCATAGCAACTTACTAACTTCTTTCTTATGTTCAATTTGGTATACTTCAATTTAAAAATTATTTCCCGACAAATATCTATAAAAAAATCTTTACAATAATTAAAAAGCCTCATATCAATCTTCTTTGCTCTAAAATTAAGAAAATATAGTCGAATGTTATTATTAGGACAATTTTATAAATATGATCTTGTGTCAAATTCATAAGAATTGAAGGATGAAGCACTTTTCCTTTTCGGAGATATTTTTCAGGATATAGATGTCCCTCTTAGTAGATTTTATTTTACTTACGGAGGATATTTCTATAAAAAAAGTAAAACGTTTTTTTAAAGATATTTATGTATCGTATTATTATTAGACGTATTAATAAATCGATTATTTTAAAATTTTTTAACAAAATAAAATCGATTTTTTATAACAATAACAATAAATTTAATTGTTATAAGATTTGGTCAAACTGACTAATTTACATTACTCTGGATTATAATTTTTTTTGTTTTTTTAAAAAAAAATTAAGATATATTTATCTTTTTATAAAAAAAATTAAACATGATTCGGTTTAAATTATATAAATCAGTCGAATCAAATTGAAGTCTAATAATTATTGTGCAGATAATTGAATTTATTATTATTATTACAATAAACTGAATTTATTCTAGTTTATTAAAAAATAAATTATTAATTGATTTAATAAAAATATAATATTATGACACATGTAAACATTTTTTTAAAAAAATATTTTTAGTGTCTTTATGAAAGTGATCTCTTTTACTATAGTATCTTTTTTAAATTGGACACGTGGCCTTGTCTTTAATTAGGCAATTAAAAGCATCAAACTATGCAAGCTTTGTTTGCGCTGTAAAATGATTGAAATCTCATGAAAGAATAGAATTTAGAATCAGATTTTTTTTTTTTCTTTTTTGGTTGCTTTTCAAAACTGAATTTAGAACTTCATTCCCCTATCCTAACATGCCATAACTGAATCTCGAGTTTATATTCGGAAAGAAATAAAGTCAAATTACTCTAATACAAAGAGGACAATACATTTTTGAATATAAAAAATGTTGAGAAAGCTTATATTTTTATTAAATTTTAATAGTTTTTTTTTTAATTATTATATAGGCCAACTACATAAAGCAAAAAAATAATATAATAATTGAAAAAATAATGTAAATTACACACGCTTCTCTCTTTACTTTATCTTTCATAATTATCTTGTACAATTTATAAAGCTTGTGAAATAAATGGCTAAAATTAATTGCTTGCATTTCTACTCTTTGCTGTAGAAAGTAGATAAAATTAGGTTATTAGAAAAGTTAGATATAATGTATACAAGCTTTTCCTAGTGGAATCTGTTCGTTGGTCGGCTCCTGAACAGGTCGGGTGGACAGAAGATGCAAAGATGGATAGATGAGGGTGTCTTAGTCCTGGGTGCGCTGATCGAGGGTCTGCCGAGCTGGCGAGCACTTGAGTTGGTGAACGGACGAGGGGGGGTGCCACCTGCAAAGACACTCCGACGCTCAAGTCAGGAATCGTACAAGCAGGGGGAGTGATGTAGAAAGTGACGTACCTTGGGGGAAGAGCCAATCTTCCCCTTTTATACATGTCAGTAATGGGCCCCACGTGAGGTCAGGCCCAATTCTCCAAGGACGCTGCCATGCAGCCGGGTGTGAGCCGTACAGGACGCGTGTCCGGGTCGGTTGGAGTGCAGGCATCCGGGTCGGGTAGAACTTGGGCCGGGTCGACCCGTGTGGACCTTGGGCCGGGCCATAACAGTGCCCCCACGCGCCAATGGTGGTCATGGGAGCTACCAATGGCGTGTAGTTTCGCATGTCATCTGGTCGGCCGCTCGTGGGGAGGAGGCGCTCTCAACGCGCGTGTCCTTTGGTTTGCGTAGGCAACCGTTTCGTCGCTCCGTTTCTCGTGCCGAGCATTGAATGCTCATAATGGGGTGGAAAAACCCCGTTTGAAAAGACTATTCTGCCCCCAGGTGTTTTCGCGCTTTGGGGGAGCAGTTTTTTAAACAGTCGGTTTTGTGCTTCTGTGTTTTATCACACTTCCCATTTCTCTTTTTTTTCTTCCCTGTGGCGAGATTTCAGAGCATTATTGTGGTGCCTTCGTTCATCTATCCAGCATTTTCCCAGTTTTGCAACTCCATCTCCTTTTCCTCAATTCAGGTAATTTTCTGATCAACCTCCCTTTTATGCATTATTTCTGTATGCTTGTTATTTGGTTTTTTGACGTTGTAGCCTTTTAGTTGCGAGTAGATGTGTTAGGGGGAAAGTACCATTCCAGGGTAGGCTTTTTCTTCGTTCTTTTAGCCATTCAGTCATGTTTGGCCTTAGTCGGAGAGTCGTGAGGGTGGTGTGTGTGTTCGGTTTGAGCAACCGGTCTCTTAGA
Organism: Arachis stenosperma; assembly: GCF_014773155.1. NCBI lineage: Eukaryota > Viridiplantae > Streptophyta > Magnoliopsida > Fabales > Fabaceae > Arachis > Arachis stenosperma. The sequence goes on from NC_080382.1 coordinate 126,622,518, forward strand.
CTAACTGGATGGTACCCCCATGTAGGTATGGCTCGCACGGTCTCCCGGGCATCCGTCAACCCCGCGGCGTACGACCAATACGCTTGGGTCGTGTCTGACGTAAGGGATTCCCCTAACCAAATGGGAGAGGAGGAGCTCACCGAGTTCCGACAAGCCGGATACTTGTGCGGCGGGACTGACGAGGAGGCCAACTATGACGTCTTCGTCCTGGCTCCTCACGAGCGTTTGTATGAAATCAACTTCTAACCCCGCCAGGTCGCCGACTGGATTTGGTTCTATAAAGCCATGTTCACCCAAGTCGGGGTCCGCATTCCGTTCTCCGCCTTTCAGATGGCGCTCTTAAACCGAATTTCCGTGTCACCGTCGCAGCTGCATCCGAACAGTTGGGCTTCGATCCGCTGTTTCGAGATGGTCTGTGAATATCTCGAACTGCCGGTGTCCGTGGATGTCTTCCTCTTCTTCTTTACCCTCACAAACCCTTCCAAGGAGGGAAAACATAGAAAAGGATTCATGTCCTTCCGTGCTGCCCAGGGTCGGAAGATCTTCGGTTTGTTTGAAGATTCCTACCATGGGTTTAAGGACAAGTATTTTAAGGTCCGCCCTGCCAAAGGTCGTCACCCCTTTTGGTTGTCTTTGGAGGGGGTACGGCTCATCCCGACTTATTGGAGCTTCGGGGCAGGGTCCAATAGTTTTATTAAGGTAAATTATAAAAGCATGTCGGCAGTAGATAAGCAGATTGCCGAGGTGCTAAACGCAGTTTTTGGGAAGAACCCGGTAAATCCCCATCTCCTCATGGGTGACAGGGAGTCCGGCCGTAATTATATTTGTGAGGAGCTTTTCACTTTGCCCTTTGTCTTTTTTCCTTTTATTGATATTGTGTGGCGACTAACCGACCTTCTTTGTCTTCCTGCAGTGGATATGTCTGCGTCGGTGACGGGCCTTGCCGACTTGTTTCAAACCTTTCTTGCCGGTGGTGATGACGAGGAGGGTGACGAGCAGCCTACCCCCGAGGGACCTGATGCTCCTCCGGAGGGCCAGGATGCTCCCGAGCAGAGGGCCGCAACCGACGGGATCGGAACCTCGGCTCAGGGCGCCACGGTAGAAGGTGGCAAGGCGGTCCACGTTTCCCCTATCCGTGAGGTGACCGGGATTGGGGGTTCGGTGCCCACTCCGGATGATGAGGAGGAGGTGGTAGAAGTCTCCGGCCTGAAGAGAAAGAGGAAGAAAGTCTCTACGGCGTCGTCAAGCCCTGAAGGGGTCCTCACCGTCATGGAGAGGAACTTTGATGCGAGCAACTTCATAGATACCCAATTGATCCCTGGTACTGAGGAGTACTTCCACGAGTCATCCCTTGCCGGGCAGGCGAGGTGGATGTATCGAACACTCCTGCGGGGCGCCGTGATAGCCCGGAAGGCCGAGTTTGAGCTGTCCGGGATGGAGTCCCTCCGCAGGAGGTTGGAGGCCAGTGGGAAGGCCAATAATGAGTTGAAGAGTGAAGTTGAAACTCTTCGGGAGCAGCTGACTCAGTCTTCAGAGAAATTAGATGCCGTCGAGAAGAAGGTCACTGCTGCCGAGCAGAAAGCCACTGCCGCCGAACAGAAGGCCACAACCGCTGAGAAAAAGCAGAAAGAATCAGACGCGACGGTTGAACGGTTGGTTGAGCGTGAGATGGCATTGGAGAAACAGGTCGGTGAGGCGCAGAAGCGTGCTGCCGAGGTCGAGAAGGAGAAGCAGGCCGTAGAGGCCGAACTGGCAACGTGGAAGGCTAAGTACAAAGACGTCGTCAAACAGGGTAAAGGCGCGATTTTGGGTACCGAGGAAGCCTTGAAGGCTCAAATTAAAATTGTTGCCCCTGAGTTCGACACGTCGGCTATTGGTGTTTTCAAGATTATTAAGGATGGCCAAGTTGTCGATGCTCCCAAGAAATGAACTCTTTGTTTCGTCGTTTCTTGTTTAGCCGTTTTGTTTTGGCTTGTAAATACTTGATTTTAGCCGTTTTGGCCTATGAACAATTTAGTCTTAGCCGTTTTAATTTTGGCTCGTGAACAATGACTTTTTAGTTGCTTGCTCGTGTTGTCGCGATAAAGTTTTTCTTACTTGTCCGATTGCGTTATCGCTTCTAGTAACCGTTTTTGGTTTATAGTTGTTTATATCGGCGGCCCGTGGGCTCTCGTGTAGTTGTTTGTTACAATGGTAGTTGATGACCTCCCGGGGTGATCAGTCCCGGGTTAGGCGTTGTCGTTAGTCATGACAAGACGATTTATCTGAAAAACGGAGATAAAAGAATGGAGAATTTGCACAAGTATGTCTTATTCAGCAGTCGTATAAAGGACACGTAAATCGCTATGAGAATTTCAAGAGATAAATGAGCAAAACGACTACTTAGCTAGCCTGGTCGGCGCGCCGGCCCTTCCTCTAGGAGTAGAATCTTCTTAGGTTGTCCGCATTCCAAGTTCTCGGGACTTCCTTGCCGTCGAGTCTTTCTAGTTTGAATGCTCCTTTTCCCATCACTTTCTTGACTCTATATGGGCCTTCCCAGTTGGCCGCCAGCTTGCATTCTCCGGGGGTCGGCAGGCCGATATCATTTCGCCTCAGGACGAGGTCGTTTGGCTCAAATTCCCTCTTGAGCACTTTGGTGTTGTAGCGGAGCGCCACTCTTTGTTTTAGCGCCGTTTCTGTCAAGTGGGCCATTTCTCGGGCTTCCTCTATCAGGTCCTTTTCTACGGCTTCCTCCACCCCTTCCAAAAGAAGTCGTGGGCTTGGTTCTCCGATTTCTACGGGTATTACCGCGTCCACCCCGTACGTTAACCGGAAAGGAGTTTCCTTGGTGGAGGACTGCTCGGTTGTTCGGTAAGACCAGAGGACCGACGCTAGCTCGTCGGCCCAAGCACCCTTTTTGTTGTCCAACCTCTTCTTTAGCCCTGAGAGGATAACCTTGTTGGCGGACTCCACTTGTCCGTTCGTCCGAGGGTGTTCTACCGAAGAGAACCTTTGCCTTATACCTAGGCCGTTGAGAAATTCTGTGAACTTTTTGTCAGCAAATTGTGTGCCGTTGTCCGAGATGACGACTTCTGGTATCCCGAACCGTGTTATCACCTGCCTCCACATGAATTTTCTGCAATTGGCTGAGGATATGCTAGCCAATGGTTCGGCTTCTATCCATTTGGTATAGTAATCAATTGCCACTATGAGATATTTGACCTGCCCAGGGCCGACAGGGAAGGGCCCTAAGAGATCGATTCCCCATTGAGCGAATGGCCGGGAGGTCGTCAGCAAGCTCAACTCGTTTGCCGGTGCCTTGGCAAAGTTGGCGTTCTGTTGGCACTTTATGCACTTTTTGACAAACTCTTTGGAATCTGCCATCATCGACGGCCAGTAGTACCCAGCTCGGATCAACTTCCTTGCTAGGGCTTTTCCTCCGATGTGGTGCCCACAGCAGCCCTCGTGGACTTCCCTGAGGACGTAGTCCGTTTGGTCGGGGTGTAGGCACTTCAGTAGGGGCTGGCTGAGCCCTTTTCTGAACAGCTGTCCTTGGATGACGGCGTATTTGGCCGCTTCTCTCCTTAATTTCACCGCATCCTTTTCGTCACCAGGGACTTGGCCGTGTTCTAGGTAGTTGGTGATGGGGTCTAGCCATGAAGGACTTAGGGTTGTTATGTGTAGTGCAATTGTAGGTTCCCTTGTCATGCCTTGGATGAGAGACCGGTTTCCCTCCCCTGGCTTCGTGCTGGCTAATTTTGATAGGAGGTCTGCTCGTGTGTTTCTTTCTCTGGGTACATGCTGGACCGTGACCTCGTCGAACTTTTGGCTCAAGCTTTTGACCTTTTCCAAGTACTTCTGCAACAAGGGGTCCTTGGCTTGATAGCTGCCGTTTACTTGGGAAGTGACGACTTGGGAATCGCTGCATACTTCCAGCCTTTTTGCGCCGACCTCTGTTGCTAGGGTCAAGCCTTCTATGAGGGTTTCGTATTCTGCTTGGTTGTTCGAGATGGGGAACTCGAATCTGACCGATTGTTCGTATACGACCCCGTTTGGACTTTCTAGGATGATCCCGGCTCCTCCGAAGGTCTGGTTGGAGGCTCCGTCCACATGGAGCTTCCACCGTGTACCCATGTCTTCGCCTGGGTCTCCTGTTACTTCAACCAAAAAATCCGTCATCGCCTGCGCCTTGATGGCTTGCCGGGGCTCATACCGTATGTCATATTGAGAGAGTTCGATGGACCAAGTCATCATTCTTCCCGCCAGGTCGGGTTTTTGGAGAACTTGTCGGATCCCCTGGTCCGTTCTGACGACCACTTGGTGACTCTGGAAGTACTGTTTTAACCTTCTCGAGGAAGTTAGGAGTGCTAAGGCTAGCTTTTCCAACTTGCTATATCTTAACTCTGCTCCTTGTAGGGCCCTGCTTATGACGTAGACTGGTTGTTGGGTCCTCCCGTCCTCCCGCACTAGTACTGCGGCCAGGGCTTCGCTTGTTATAGCGAGGTATAGGTACAGTGGTTCCCTGTCCCTTGGCTTTCCGAGAACGGGAGGTGCCGCTAGGATTTCCTTGAAGTGTTGAAAGGCTTCTTCGCACGCGGGTGTCCACTCAAACGCCATCCCTTTCTTCATGAGGTTGAAGAATGGCAGGGCCTTTGTCGCCGAGGCCCCGAGAAACCGGGAAAGCGATGTCAATCGCCCTGCCAACCTCTGGACGTCCTTGACACAGCCCGGGCTCTTCATCTGAAGTATTGCCTGGCATTTCTCCGGGTTGGCTTCTACCCCTCTCTGAGTTATCATAAATCCTAGGAACTTGCCGGCTTCCATGGCGAAGGCGCACTTGAGGGGGTTCAGCCTCATACCATGTTGACGGAGGGACGCAAACACACTTGCCAGGTCGTTTAGGAGGTCGTCAGGTCGTGTCGTTTTTGCCAGGATGTCGTCCACGTAAACTTCGACCGTTTTCCCTATGAGGTCGTGGAATATCCTGTTCATCAGCCTTTGATATGTCGCCCCTGCATTTTTCAAGCCAAACGGCATTACCTTGTAGCAGAAAGTTCCTCCTGGCGTTATGAACGCCGTTTTGTCTTCGTCTGGTCGGTGCATCGGTATCTGATTGTAACCGGAGTAGGCGTCCATGAAACTCAGATACCGGTACCCCGCCGCAGCGTCGACGAGTGCATCTATGTTGGGGAGAGGGAAGCAATCTTTGGGGCATGCTTTGTTAAGGTCAGAGTAGTCCACGCACATTCTCCATCTGCCATTGTGTTTTTTCACCAATACCACATTTGAGAGCCACGTCGAGTAGTCCATTTCTCGTATGAAGCCTGCTTCTAGGAGGCCGGCCGTTTGCTTGGCTACCTCCTCTGCTCTCTCCGCCGACATCTTTCTTCTTCGTTGAGCCACTGGGCGTGCTTCCGGCTTGACGGCTAGGTGGTGTGAAATGATTTGTGGATCAATGCCCGGCATGTCGGCTGGCGTCCATGCGAACAGGTCCTTGTTGGCCCTTATCATTTCAATCAAAGGCTCCTTCAACTCATGCGGGAGGTTCTTGTTAACGAATGTGAATCTTTCCCCTTCGTCACCGATGCTAAATTTCTCCAGGTCCCCTTCTGGTTCCGGCCTCGGGTTGTCCTCTACTCTGGCATCGAGGTCGGCTAGGAATACGCCGGATGCTTCCTTGGACTTCTTTCTGAGGGAAAGACTGGCGTTGTCGCAGGCGACCGCCGTCTCGAGGTCTCCTCTTATGGTCCCTATGGATCCATCATCGGTGACGAACTTCATAACTAGTAGCTTGGTGTTGATTATGGCCTCAAAATCATTGATTGTCTTCCTTCCCAAGATGATATTGTAGGCTGTGGAGTCTCGGAGGATCACGAATTCGGCCATCGCCGACCTTCGGCCTTGCATCTGTCCTACCGAGATCGGTAGGGAAATGACTCCGTCTGGTTTGATGAAGTGGTCGCCTAACCCGATAACCCATGCTGGTGGGTCGTCAGGTCGGCATCCTTCAGCCCCAGTGCGTCGAACACGTTTCGGAACATGATGTTTGAGTCGGCCCCAGTGTCGACAAGGATCCGTTTGACGAGGCCGGTTCCTACTCTGGCCGTGATGACCATGGGAGGGTTTTCCGGGGCGTCGCTGAACCATTGATCTTCTGGGCCGAAAGAAATGGACGGGGGTTTTTTGGTACTCTGCACTGGTGAAGATGAGATCGCCAGAACCTTGGCGTCTTTCTTGTGTGCCGACCGGGATTTTGGTGCAGCGTTCTTTGCCGTTACCACGTTTATCACCGTGAGGCCGTGGTCTCTGTCTTCAGGCTCTTGTCGCCGCTTGACCGGGCGTGTCTTGCCTTCCTCGTCCTGGTCGCGATAACGCCTTCTCGGCTCCCTGATGAGATGGGAGAACGCTGCCAGCTTTCCTTCCCTTATCGCTTGCTCTAATGCATCCTTCAAGTCGAAACAGTCCTGCGTTTGGTGGCCATATCCCTTGTGGTAATCACAATAAAGGTTCTTGTTTCCGCCTGTGCGGTCCTTGAGTGGTCGGGGCTTCGGGAGAATTCCTTTCTCCGCAATTTGTTGGTAGACTTCCATGATGGGGAGGGTGAGTGGAGTGTAGTTAGTAAATTTCCCCACTCGAGGGAACTGTCTAGGTGCTTTGTTTGGCGCCTCCTCCCTGGCCTTTTCTTTCGCCCTCTCCCCGTCGCCACCGAACTGACGAGCCTGGCCGTAACCAGACTGCCGCTTATTGGCAGCCACGACTCGGCTGACTTCTTCATCGTTTATGTATTCTTTGGCCACTGTTTGGATTTCATGCATCGTCCAAACCGATTTCGTTGTAAGGTGCTTTCGGAAGTTCTCGTTAAGGAGGCCGTTCGTCAGGCAGAGACTGGCCACCGAATCGGTTAAGCCGTCGATTTCCAAGCATTCGTCGTTGAACCGATCTAAGTACCTCCTGGTCGGCTCTCCCTGTCTTTGGGTTACCCCGAGAAGGTTGATAGGATGCTTGGCCTTTGCTATTCGCGTTGTGAATTGAGCCAGGAATGCGCGGCTGATGTCTGAGAAATTGTAGATAGAACCTTGAGGGAGGCCGTTAAACCATTTGATCGCTGGTCCTGCTAAGGTCACCGGGAAGGCACGGCATCTCACTTCGTCGCCTACTCCCTCTAGATTCATCCTGGCCTCGAAGGCCGTCAGGTGTTCTAGAGGGTCTTGAGTTCCGTCGTACCTCATGTCCGTTGGCTTGTCGAAGTGTTTCGGCAGCCGGACCTCGAGGATAGATCGGTGGAACGGGGTGGCGCCCATTATCACAGGTTGTCGTGTTCTTCCGTCTTCGCGACCTCTTGTCGCCCGATGGGTCGGTCTGCCTCGGGAGTAGATGATCGTGTCATTTCGTCTCCTCATTATGGGTGACTCCTCCCGCGAACTCTCTGCCTCCGTCCGCGGGTGGCTTCGGTAAGAGTCTTCCTCCTCGCTTCCGGGAGACGGGGTATAGCTCAGATCGGTAGAGCGTCTGTCCCGCTCCCTGTCGGCAAGCTGCCGCTCCAGGTTCTGGACTCGGTGGCGCAGCTCTTGCATTATTATGGCGCTATCGCCGCCTGTTCCTCCGAATGGTCGTGTCCCCGTGCGTCGTTGGGGGGACCTTCGCCGCCCCCCTTGCGAGGCGACGGAGGCTGCCCCCTCCACTCCGGCAGCCCGGCCTTGGTCGCCAAGACCCAGTACAGCTTCCATTTAGACGTCCCCACAGATGGCGCCAATGTTCGTTGGTCGGCTCCTGAACAGGTCGGGTGGACAGAAGATGCAAAGATGGATAGATGAGGGTGTCTTAGTCCTGGGTGCGCTGATCGAGGGTCTGCCGAGCTGGCGAGCACTTGAGTTGGTGAACGGACGAGGGGGGGTGCCACCTGCAAAGACACTCCGACGCTCAAGTCAGGAATCGTACAAGCAGGGGGAGTGATGTAGAAAGTGACGTACCTTGGGGGAAGAGCCAATCTTCCCCTTTTATACATGTCAGTAATGGGCCCCACGTGAGGTCAGGCCCAATTCTCCAAGGACGCTGCCATGCAGCCGGGTGTGAGCCGTACAGAACGCGTGTCCGGGTCGGTTGGAGTGCAGGCATCCGGATCGGGTAGAACTTGGGCCGGGTCGACCCGTGTGGACCTTGGGCCGGGCCATAACAGAATCTAAGTTAAATAATTAATATATAATTTTTGCTTTTAAATAACACATATTATTGCATTTTATACAGATTTATTGCTTCATAATAATCTTAGTTCAAATTTAATTATTATTTAGATTTTAGAGATAAAATAACGAAGGAATTAAAAGAGAGAGAGGATCGCCTATCTCACAATTTATTCACAAGTTTATAAAATTATGAGAAAGTTTAACGTTTTTCAAATAAATATTAAGAGTGTATAGTAACACTTTTTATTAATATTAGTTAATATTTTATATCGTATTATATTTTTATATTATATATTAAAATTTATAATTTAACTAACTCTCTCTCTCTCTCTCTTTCTCTCTCTATATATAAAACTATATTTATTAACTAAATATTAATTTAAAATAATTAATTTTATTAGTTACATAACTAACAAACATTATTCTTTTAAAAATTGAAATTGGACCGAATCATATATAAAAATTATAAAGCAGTTATACTGGAATTCTCTTCTATCTCTACTGTCTCATGGCCAAAATTCTTTTGTTCTATCAAAATTAGCAGTGAAAAAATTGTCCATATATATCGAATTTTATTTGGAGCACTTTGGCTTTATACGTACGTAAGTCGTAAGATATACTCCACGATTTCCGATAAAGACATACATATGATATTCTGCTCACATATCTCAATAAGATAACAACATCTCATATTATTAATCCCAATCAGTAATTTATTCAATTTTTTTATTTTTTATTTAAAAACAAAATTTATTGTATTTTTAAGATATTTCTCATTTTTTAATACAAATACTAGTTAATAGCATGTACACTTTATTACAACAAGACACAAAATTTAAAATTTTAATATGTTTATTATTTATTAAAAAAACAAAACATTTAATTTTTACTAATAATAATTTTTAACACACATCTTTAACTAAATTCAGAATAAAAATTATTCTTGAAAAAAGGTGTATTATATTTTCTTTGACTAAAGCTAATTATAAGAACTTGTGAGTGAGTGAAGTAGAACTGACCAAGTGGCAGTTTAGCATATTAGAGTGCCGAGATTTGGGATAATGAGTTTGTGAATCCAGAATGTCATACCAGGATTTGGCTGAGATTAGGATAAATAATATTACCAACTTCTCCACCACTTTATTATTTATTATTAAAAAAGTTAGATGATTGTTAGAATTTATTAATTTTTAGTTATATTAATTAATTATTAATATTTAATAATATATAAAATATATTATTAGATTATTAAAATAAAAAATTAAATAAAATAAATTAAATTAATAATTAAGTAATGATTAAAAATAATAAATTTTGATATTTTTAATATTTTTTATTATTTGTTATATATTATATTTTACAATATAACATTGACCCTACAGAATCTAGTCTTCGACCATGACAACACATTTAAGACCACAAAGTTAAGGAGCTTAATCATCAAATTGCATTTTTGTATTATTATTAGTTGTCCTCCTATTAATTTTTGTACATATTCTATTAATCTTTTGTTCTTTATCTTCAACTTTTCTTTCTTTCTTTTCTCTTTAACCACGCGCGCATAGAGATTGCCAGATTGGATAGGATAAGGGAATATGATACTTTGAGTTAACACACTAAATTATAATTAAACAAATTTGGTCCAGAGAGCTCATATTTTTTTAACCTGCAATTGACGAATAAAAATTTTAAATACAATTTTTTGAGCCAACAATCAAAGAGATTAGAGAAGAGGAAGGAAGACAGAAAAAGGAGAAACTTAGTTGAAAAATGAATTAATACATCTTGTTTATATTTGTATATGTTATGTAGATATTTATACTTTGAAATCAAAGAGACAGATTTGACAAAATCAAAAGATCAATGATGGTTCAAGATTTAGATTTTGAAAGCGAAACCAAACTCTTTCTTTTGGAAGTATTAGTTTTAGAAAATACATCAAAGTTTCTACTTTATTATCAATGGAAGAAATAAAAAGATGACAAAAATTATACAATATTGGCAGAATCATAAACATGAATGCAAATATATCATAAATGTGATAGAAATAGACTTTATTATAATTTTGCATGAATAAAAATATGAAGCAACAACATCTTACAAAATTTTAAAGTATTTCGAGATACAACTAAGAACCTTTATAGAATTTTGGAAGTTTTAAAGTAAAAAAAGCATAAAATTTGACAAAGTAAAATAGAACCAAAAAAAGAATTTTGCAGAAATGTAGATTACATAAACTTATAAAGTGAAAGTGCAGAACTATAAAGAACAAGAAAAGAAAGACTGGAAAAAAAATCTAACTAGAAGAATTAATTTAGATAAATTCGTAGAAAGTCGATGGGATGCGTGAGAGAATAAATATATTTGTTGAAGAGAATTTTTAATCTTTTATTTTTCGTAAAAAAAAAACACTTGACTAATTCTAAATTGACAAGTGACCACACATAGTTACTTTGCTAACAGCGATTTCTGCCAAAAAATATTCAACTTTTCTATTCGTCAAACCTCTCCTCTAGACCTCCTTTGTCAATTTGACACTTCGATGCTTTGACACGTCGACTCTAACTCTAATCGGCTTCTCCTCATCAATCTTGACACAAATTCTATCGAATAATATAAGATAGATGTATATATATATCTCATTTATATTGTAAAGTATTTACCTATTTTGGCCCTCAAAAAATTTTGGGTCAGACACTTTATTATCTAACTAAAATTAATTACTCGATTGGTCCCTAATAATTAAATCACTTAGGTCCTTGCCTTCGTCAATTCTAATGGAAGACAAAATAATTCTTAACAACTTTAACAGGGGACAAAATGATCCTGACCCATTGTTTGAAAATAACACTGTTCTTTCCTAATTTTCATCATATCTCGCATAATCCTAACATTCATACTCTCATTCTTTACCTTCACAGTCTTCTTTTCTACCTTTTCCTTTCTCATCTTCAGCTCCAAGATCAAGTCATGGTGTAACTGCTACATATGTCGCACCTACCTCAACATGTCATGGACCTCACATTTTCTAATCTCTGTGACTGGTACACACACATCCTCCGCAATTCACCCACCAGAAGCATCCACCTCCACGTCCTCGACAACAGCATCACCTCCAACCCCGACAACGTCTACCACATCCTCAATACCAAGTTCCACAACTACTCCAAGGGCACACTTTTCTCCACTCTCTGGCAAGCAATATAGATTGTTGGACATTAGGACATCATGAGAAGATTCTCCTTCGACATCATATGCAAATTCCATTTGGAATGGACCACGAGTGCTTCATTCCTTATTTTCCGAAGTCCAAGTTGGCAGACAATTTCGACCTCACATCCAAGCTATCAGTACAACGAGCAATGTCGCCGTTGCTGCTCATATGAAAACTGAAGCGATTACTAAACATTGGTTTGGAGAAAAAGTTGAAAGAAGCGATCGGAGTGGTCGATAATGTGGTCATGGATATGATAGGGCAGAGGAGGAGGGAGATGGCGACGACGATAACAAGTCTTAACAAATCAGATTTGATGTCTTAATTCATGGGATTCATCGAAGACGACAAGTACTTGAGAGAATAGTCATTAGTTTCCTGATTATGAATTGGTTGAGAACAAGTTGAATATTTTTCTTTTTGTGAATATTGAAGTTGTATAGTGTGCATTGTGTAGCTTGAAGTTTCAGTGTTAAACTGTTAGTGTTATGCGAAATATGATGAAAATTGGAGGAGAACAGTGTCGTTTTCGAATAGAGGAGGTCAAAGACCATTTTGTCCCCTGTTAGAGTTGTCAGGGACTATTTTGTTCTCCGTTAGAGTTGACGGAACAAAACACCTAAGTGACTGATGAAATTAATTGTTAGGAACCAATCGAGTAATTAATTTTACTTAGAGTCTAAAGTGTCTGATTCGAAATTCTTTGAGAATTAAAATGAGTAAATACTCTACACTGTAAATGAGATATGTTAAATAATATTTTTCTATATATTTGGTTTATAAACGAGTTATCTCATTTTTGTTATTGTTCTTTTTTACACTTAAATGATATATGTATGTATTTATCTTATTTACTTTGATATCGAGATAAATAATAAAATATGAATGTAAATCATTTTAAAAATACACATATTTATATATATAGAATTTAATTAATTATATATTTTATAAAAGAATTCATCAATAAGCCTATTTTTGAAAGTTAGTTTTGACATATAGTATATTATTTATGATATTGCTTGGGAAACCAAAAATAAATAATTTGAATTTATTTTATTTAATATTTATTAATTATTGTGATAATTAATAAATATTAAATAAAAATTTTTGATTATTGTTAACTAATTTATTTTGGTTAACAAATATTTTTATATTATTTATAGCTTGTATGTGTCATACTTTTCGGTTTATGTCACATGCTCTGTTCCAATTTTGTTAATGTTGCCTATAGCTTTAGATCTCATTCAAACTTGGAACAGTTAATAAAGACTAATTAAATATTTGATAAGTTATCGATTTTGTTTTTAATGTATGGATTAAGTCTTAATTTTATTTTTAATGTTTAAAATATTTTATTTTATTTTAAATATTTTGTTTCATTTTATTTATGTCATCTGATCAAAATTAATTTTTTTTAAAATATAATTTTTTTTATTTTATTTTTTTCTTTCTTTTACTCTTGTATTACTTCTATTCCTAAATTTATATAAGGGATAAATACTATTTTAGTTCCTAAAGTCTAAGGTCAAAATTGAATCCATCTCTAACCTTATTTTTTAATTCAAAATCGTTCTTAACGTTTTATTTGGTATTAAAATTGTCCTTTTGACTTTTTACAGATAAAAATATCCTTGTATTTGTTTTGATTCTAATCTCGTCATCCACTACCACTACTTTTACCACCATCACCACTCCTTATTTTCACCAAATACTAACAATCAAATTAAAAAACACAACATTTAACAACAATAATTCAATATTTAAATTCTAACGATTATCAATTTTATCCATTACCAACAATAATACATAATTCAAATTCAACAACAACAACATCAAATTTAGCAACAAAAACAACACACACCGTTCATTTTTTTTTTTAAAATTAGGACAGAGAGGGAAGAGAGATGGAGTGATGGGGGAGGGGAAGAAGAAAGAAGAAGGAGGAGAAGGATAGCATGGCGCTGACTTATAGAGAAGTCGATGCGCCGCTGGAGAGAAAAACAAGAGAACAAGAGGCAGAGAGAGACTCTCTGCTTCCTCTTTCTTTTTTTTTTTTTTGAGTGGCCTTAGCGATGATGTTGATCGTGAAGAAGGTGCTGCCTTCGAGCTACGACAATGACGATGGAAGCAATGCACAACCTCAGGTCGTCATAATCTTCGTGCTCCACGATGGTGTACGGCTCACTCGCCATTATGTCCATCATTGCCTTGTACTTTTTCACCCGCGACCTAAACGACAACTACTAACCATGCGGGTGAATTGTTTGAGTCCGACGGATGAAGTCGATGAGCATCTTGGCCAACCGCGGAGTTGAGGTGGCAGAAGCCATGGGAAATTGAATGGTTGAATCAAAATTTGGAAAAGAAAGACAGAAGAGTGTGAGTATTGAGAAGAGAGAAAGAGAGTCTGAAACCCTAGTCCTATTACTAATAACAATTAGATAGGTATTTTTGTCTGAAAAATATTAAAAGGATGATTTTAATACTAAATGAAATGTTAGAGATGATTTCGAATAAAAAATAAAGTTAGGGACAATTTTGATTTTGACCCTAAATTTCAGATACCAAAACAGTACTTATCCCTTAATATAACCATTATCGCAGTCACCATAATTAAAATTGTTATCGTTACTTAGAAAAAGATAATGAAGTAAAGATGTAGAAAGTAAATCTCTCTCTCTCTCTCTCTCTCTCTCTCTGCGCGTACTTGTGCTCTCTTTTTGGGCTTTGTCCAATTCATAAGGCAGTAGCGACTCTCCTTCTTCGTCCTTCTGTCCCTTTTTTCTTTCATCGTCACCCATCTCCTTCCTCCTGATTTCTGACCCTCCTCTTACTCGACTCTTTCATTCTTTCTCTTCGTTTTTCTCTCTCCTTTCCCCTTCTCTTATTTTCATTTGTTACAAATTAGGTCATTTTATTTTCTAAGTTTTTTAGATTTAATAATTTTTTTGTAGTGTACTTCTCTTTCTTTGTGGTATTTTTTGTTTTTCTTTGTATATAATTTAGTTATGGAGATGCTGATTTCTCAGATTTGGGAAGAAGATACATCAAGAAAAATGATTCTTCCATAGAAATAGTGACAATTAGAAAAAATTTTAAATTTAGATAAAAAAGATATCTCACAATATTGCAGCACATTCTGTGAAGATTTAAGAACTAAAAATGCTTATATTTGTTTCAATTCCTACTTATTAAGATGATCTAAAATCGAAATTTATACTTACTTTTAGTTCATAGTTCAAGATAGATAATATCTCATTTCTTCTTTAGACTTATATCTAATATATTTTTCTTTTATCTATGTCTATCTTTAAACTTTTCTATGAATGGAATCTCTTTTTGTAATGAAAAGAATAAAAATGTATTTTTATAATTTTTTTTAAATGGCACGTTTATTGCTCTTAAATATTCACGTTCTGGTTCGAATTTAGTGTTAGGTCGAAGTGGAAGAAGAACCTATGTAATGTGTGTGAGTGTGTTGTATTGTACCAATATAAAAAATAAAAAAGTATAATAGCTAAACAACAAAACACAAATTCTCATGTTTATCTACCATATTTATGAAATTGAAATTATAAATGCAATTCTTTTATCATTTTATCAACTTCTTTATTTTAGTGTAGTTTGTTCTGTTTTTAAGTATGCGAATAATCGTGCTATAAGTCATACCTACATTTGTGACACTTCGTATGTATATGTGCGCATGAAATCAGCATTTAGTCATCTACACTATAGAATTTTTTTTTTAAAAAAAAAAAGAGAATTCTAAACACATAACAGTTTGGGGTTGTCAAATAGGTTAGTCCGACCCTATTTAAGCTTGACCTGCCTAAGTTTGCAGGTTAATCAACTTAGCCCGTTTTATTTACGGGCTATAGTTGTTCAGTTCGAATTGTTTAGGGCTAGCTCGTTTATCCTTTTATTTTATTTTTTGAAAAATATTTTGACAAAAATATTATTTTTAGGTCAAAAATTTTAAATAAATAATTTTTTTTAGTTGATGGGTTGAATTTTCGAGTTGGATCAAGAAAAAAATATTGATCAAAAGTGTTAATTTTTTTATGTAAAATGTAAAAAATTATTAAATAAGTCGCCTGTTTAACCTATGGACTAGCCTGTTTAATCTGTAATTTTTTTGGGGTTGATCGGGTTCAATCCGTTTAAGTCAAAATTTAAACGGGTTTAATTTTAAAAATGAAGCCTGTCTGTTTAAATGGATAAATGGACTGTGTCTATGGGTTTAGTCCATTTTGACTGTTGTATTATAATTCTTTCCCCTCATATGTGGGCTCAAGCTTTGGATCTTATATACCACCCAAGTTGGGCCTTTCATCAATGACTCTTTTTTTTTTGTCATTATCAATGAAACTTCAAATTCCAAATTTGTTTATAGGCTCAACCAACAAGCTATTGGGACGGATCTCTTTGGTGTAAACCTTTTTGGGCTTTCCTTTTTTATGTTTTGCGCGCTGTTATTGTACTCTTGGAATCACTAATAGATCATTTTTCTTTCCTAGTTCATATTTTGAAACTTCATGTGTAGATTCTTATTAGTAAATTGGGCTGGACATGTTAGACAGCTTAACCCAGCAAACTGTCAAGAACAAGAAAAGAAAAAATAAAAGCCCAACAGAGTGCAAACTGTTAAGCTCTTATTATTGTGGTTGTCAGCCTTTTAATGTAATGACAAAAAATCCTTTTAATTTAATCTTGAGTAATGCTATAGAATCAGTATAATTTATGTTTTTGTTCAATAATTAGTTAATAATATTTAAAAGTATTAATTAAAAGAGTAGTGTTGAACTGTTGGACTAAAAGTATTAGATTGCTAGTTAAAAATATTAGTTAATATAAATTAAAATGGCTGATTCTTAAACTTTTTTCTTTTATCAGGACAAAAAAATTAATTTTATAAGCAAAATAAGTATCTTTTAGTTTAAGTCTCATTAACCATGATGGGATTGGATTTTCTTAAACGTGTCTCTCATTTTGTCAAGGATGATCTTTTAATCTTTTCATACAAAATCTTCTCTTTCATGTAAAGTTTTAAAATTGTTAAGAGTAAAGACTCGATTAAAATTTATCTAAAACATAGTGCGTGTCTCTCTCTCTTTCTCTATATAATAAGTTACTATTTGTATCCATAAAAAATATAGATGGTGAACGACAATTGTAATTATGGAAGATGGTTTTCGTGTGCCAAAAGTACCTGGACGTTGGTTACGTAATTGGTCTGTTAGGTTGCGTTTGGTGGAGAGACAGAAAAACTAAGACTAAGAGACAGAGATTGAGATAAATTTCAGTATTCTGTTTGGTGCAAAGTGGGAGACCGAAATTGAAATAAGAATAAAACTCTAATTTAATTTCGACAAAGGATAAAATTGGAATTAATTGATTAAATTGAGGATATTTTAGCTATAAAATATTATTAAAGTTTCAATCTCCATCTCTAAAAATTTTAGTCCCCTGTGTCCCTACATTTTAGAGGTACTGAAATACTGAAATTTTAGGACAGAGACAGAAATTTTAGTACCAATATCTGACCTAACAAACATGATACTGAGTCTCAGTCAAACGCTACCTTAAGTACATTTGGCACACATAAGCCATCTTCTATGTTACAATTGTTGTTTTATTTTTATATGAGTATATTTGTGAGTGTTATGTACAAATAGTAATTTATTCATATATATTAGGCACATTGGATACCCCAACGCGATTACTGTGATGAGAGAATCTTGCAAGGTTTTTCTGCAAGGAATATTTTTGTTCTCTTAAAATATGAAATCGATTGTGAACCAGAAAAATGAAATCAAATTCCTTTTGAATATCTTGTATGATTCTGGGTCACTGTCTGACATATACTTGCGGTTCCAATACATACTTGAAACTAGAAAGAGAAGTAGCACCCTTTTGTTCTATTATGCCAAAATTGAAGTATAAAAACGAATTGACCAAAAAGAAGTGTTAATTAATTGTCAATCATTATTAAAGATGAAGCATTAACAAGGGTGACAAATTTTATATTAGTAGGAAATCTCAACTCAGAAGCTCTTTTTTGCACCATTTGGGGAGTTCAAGGAACTAAATTTTGGAAGAGGGCCTAAATTCAAATAACAATACTAAATGTAAACAAAAAATTAGTTATCAAATCAATTATTTATATAAAATATATATTAAAGTATAAAATATAAATTAAAAAGGACTTAAATAATATATATTCGTAAACAAATATATGGTAGTTAATTTGGTAGCTTAATATTTTTTAAATTGAAATCGAATTGATGATTGATTGGCATTCAAACTTTACTTGTTTTCAAAAAGTAAACGTGCATGGTGCGTTATAATTCAACAATGGGGGCTGTCTATAATAATAATAATATTAATAATGGCACAGTTGGTGGATGAGCAAATGAATTGTGAAATTGAAGCCTTGAAAGGATAAATAAAGAAATTGGGTGTGAGAACGAGAGATCATGGCAGCCACGCATAGTCGTATTTTTATTTTTATTTGACAAAATTAAGAACAACAGATGTAAAGCCCTTCATGCAAATTTTGAATATGATGATGTTTGTTGACTAAATATATCTCTTTTCTTCGTAAATAAAATAAAAAAAATAAATAATGGGTGTTTGTACCAATAAGTTAGAAATAAATATGTAAAAGATACAATGAAAAAATTACTTAACGAGAAAGTGACATATGAGCGACATAATCTATATCAACAATTACTTTTTTACTTTATTTTTAAAAATGTTATTTAATCTTATAAGAGTATGTTAAACATCTTAAAACTAATCCTAAAAGATTTATTGAGTTTTTTAAAAACTAATAATATTCCTCTAATAGGTGTATTATAGTCATTTTAAAATTATATTCGAATTTTTATTCTCTAATATATTCAAACAATCTTACATTAATCTATCAGGGTATTTAAGTTTTTTTTTTCAATCAATGCTAATTGGTATTTTAGTAAAATGAACTAAATGCATATTTTAAATTTTTAGAATTAATCTTAAAAAAGACATTTTAATCTTTTCAAAATTAAGCAATAGGATATTTAAGTTTTTTAAAATCAAATTCAAATATCTAATTTATAATTTCTAATACAATTAAACAACTTTAATTCTAAAAGATTATTTTAAACTGCTTAAGATTAATCCTAAAAGATTACTTTAATCTTTTAAAAATTAACCGTAAGAAAATTTCATATTTTAATATTTAACTGAAATATATTTCACTGAAATGTTTAATTAATTTTGTCATTTTAGATGTATTCAAATAGTAATGTCTAGGCCACGAACATGAAGGAAGTGACCTAAGGTCAATAAATAATTGCAGAATAATTACAAATCACCTGTCAAAAACAGCTTTGAGAATAACAAAGAATTTAGACGCATGTTCTTATGAAATACATTGAGAATAATTTAGTAAATATGTCAAACTGCCAATCCACTTTAACTAATATTTCTGCGGGATGACGACCCATGTTACATATTTAAACCTCTAAATTGATTATAAAAAGAAAAGGCTATGCAACCCACTAAAGGAGTATAGGCTTGAAAGCCCCAACACCCAAAAAATTCAGACTAATTTGAGACCTAACTAACTGTTCCATAAAGTTCATTACATTAAAAAATTGTATGAGAAGCCAAACCCCACCTGTCACTGGGAACAATCATAAAACAAAAAGAGAAGGGAACAATCATAAAGCAAAGCTGCAGGTATGGGTTTGTGAGACTAAAAATTGGATCCTTTGTGATTGTCACAATTGGCAAACAAACAGACAAAGCTTCTTTGATAACATTATACATAATTTTCTTTTTTAAAATAACATTATACATATGTTATTGTTACAAACATCTAATAAAAAATGCCAGTGCTTGTTAATACTTAATACACTAAGATAAAAAAAAGTTCTAGTTATGAGAGACATAAAAATCATGAGTCTCCATTGATTCTCACTCGTTTCTTAACTTGTTACAAAAATTGTTATTTAAGTTACAAATTCTCTCTCAGAATTGGGAATAGACATAGCATTACTGCAACATGTAAAAAAAATATGCCAAACCAAACAAAAACAATAACCATCATTATGCAAATTCTTATTCTCAAATCTCAACTGCTAATCCTCTAATACCAACGTATTTGTTGTGAATAAAGGTGCATAAGTTCACAACAGATTTGTTAATAGAATTAATTTGAAGTTTTATTTACACAAGGCATACACCAGTGTGGTCTACTGGCAACCCAGCTTGAAGAATGGGACCAAAAAACCCACTTGCATTCAAAGCCAAACAAATAGTTAAATAAATAATAAATAATAAAATGAGTTCATAAAAGCTTTGCACAGGTTTTGGAAGCTTGCCAGCAATTTCTGAAGCCCCAATTTCAAATCTCATTATTGAGAAAAAAAAATAAAGAAAAAATATAACACTATTTTGTGTTGCAATTAACTTCTTACTTTCACCCATACTGCTAAATTTTGCCTTCCCCAAGAATTTGTTACATTTAATTTAATACCACCACCTAAGTTAATCAGAGTTCAGATGCAAAAATTTGTAGTGTAAAATCTGCTAATAAAGTGAAATTTGGTAGCTTTAATATGTTACTGTTTATAATGAACCAGAGGCTTGTAGTTATACACATATACTTGTAATGAACTAAGTTTAGCTTATTTGAGGAAAGGATTTTTAGAAGGAGATACACCCATCTCATAGATGGTGAAAGAGAAAGTAGCTTATTTGAGGGAAAGGGTGTTTTTGTCTCGATTGAACAAAGAGTAGACCATGGATAAGACTTCAATTGGAGATTCTAGTTAAAACCACCATGAGTAAGTCTTAACTAGAATCTTGAATTTAAGTCTTACCACTGTGACTAATCCTAGTCAATATTTGAGGAAAAAGGGTGCTGCGAAAGCTGATCTAATATGATATGATAGAACAAAAACTACTACTGCTATCAGGGTCCAATATCAGATTTATGAAACTATATTACCATCATCAATTTCACAAAACAAACTAATCAGCACTCCAATCCTGACCTAACAGAGAAGAACAAAATAATCAACACACCTCTGAAATAAACAAGAGTCATAAAAGGCCAGAACCCAAGAAGCCAAGCTATATGTGGCTATGCAATTCCACCTGCAGAATAGAAGATAAAAAACAAATTTGAATCCACTGGAAATCGTTGAAAGATAGAGAAAGAAGCACTAAAGGGAAAATCGAAGTACCTGTATCTGGAGACTGAGTGACTATGGAGAAGGAACAAATAAGGTTGGGGTAAAAACACCAAATCCAGCACCTATTCAATTCTCTCTTTTTTTGTTTTTTTTTTCTCCTCAGAGTCTCCCAATTTATACAATAAAAAAGCACAGTAGAAACCTCAGCCTCTCTTTTGATCGAAATCCATTAAAGAAAGAAAAAGAAAAACTACTGTCCAGAGCCTTGAGAATCATCCTTAGAAGAAGGAGTCTGCTGGTGGTGGTGGTGGTGGTGTTGGTGTTCTTGATGGTCCTGGTGCACCCTAGCCTGACCCATCTGCTGGTAAATCTGAGTCAAGGCCTGTGGATTTATGACCCCAATATGTCCATCTTGCGACAAACCAAGCTCCAAACCAGGCATCTGTTGTTGTGAACCACCCAAAATTGATGTAAAGCTCATCGGACCCATGCCGCCACCACCAGCGGCAGCAGCACCAGAGGGAACTGAAAAGTCAAACCCCGGGAACCCAATCTTTTGAAGGTAATTTGATGATCCCTCGTGATGGTGGGGCCATAACCCTGCTGTGGCGGCTGCGGCCACTTGATGATGATGATGATGGGGTCTTCCAACTAAATTCCCAACACCAACCATTGTTGCCCAACTGGTCCTACTGCTGGACCCTCCTAATTCGTCAATCTTTTGGTGTAAACCTGCGGAAAGAGATTGCGTTGCTGACTGATGCGAAGAGATGGTGTTTCCTGCCGCAGCGAGAGCGGAAGCCGGGATTGTTCCGGTGCCGGTTGCGGCTATTATTGAAGGCTCGGCTTGTTGGAGGAGCCACTGGATTGTTTCGCCGTCAGATTTGTGGCCTAATTCTCTGGTCAACTGGAAGATCCTTGCTGCACACAAGGCCGGCATCCTTATCCTTCTTCCTCTTCCTTCCACCTTTGTGTGTCTGTCTTTGTTGGAGCTTCTCTTTGGCGCTAACTGCTGTGAGACCTGTTTCTTGTTCTCTTCTTTCTCTGATACCACAATCTGGAAATCCTTCACTTCTGATGCCTTGTTCTCTCCCATGGTGTTGTTTGTTGGTGGTGGTTGTGGTGACTCCTGTGGCTGCTTTGAGCCCTTGGGATCCATGAACAGTGTGTGTTTGTGTGGGGGAAAGAGAGAAAGTAAAGAAAAAAGAATTAATAAAAAAGAAAAGGGGAAATGATGGGTCCGTCCGGTCCTCTTTGATTGAAGAAGGGTGACCTCAAAAGTCCTAAACTTCATGAGTTTTCACTGTTTCTGGCAAGGATTGAGGGATTCATAAAACCCATTAAAAAAAAAGTTATTGAAATCCCAATGTGCCCCCAATGTCAAATATTTTCACTCCATGGCCTTTGCTTTCTTACCTCTTTCACGGTGTAGTGGGTTTTGAGTTTTGACCAGCCAGATGTGAATTTTGAAAGCTACTTTAGCTGCCAGTTCCACCACCATTCATTCGGGGGATACTGTAACTCACTTCATACTTCAAATGTACATTGCCTTAGTTGATCTCCACTTTAGTTCAGAGATTGACAAATTATACTGATTTAGTTCTTCAGATTTTTACTATTTTAATTTGATTCTTTAGATTTAAAAAAATATATTGCATTAATCTAAGCATATTTTTCATCACAGCAATTCAATCTGTGAATAATGTAGTTTGCTACACTAGATATAATGACGGTTAAATAAGATGGCAAAAAAGTGTAATGGAACCAATTTAATTTTATTTTTTTTATAATTTAAACAAACAACATATTTTTTATTCTTCTTCTTTCTCTTTTTTGTGCATAGTTACATATCAGAAATTCCGATTATAAGTGGCGTCAGAATTCTTCACATTCAACCACCAAAATTCGTAGTGATA
Organism: Arachis stenosperma; assembly: GCF_014773155.1. NCBI lineage: Eukaryota > Viridiplantae > Streptophyta > Magnoliopsida > Fabales > Fabaceae > Arachis > Arachis stenosperma. The sequence continues at coordinate 126,644,995 of NC_080382.1, forward strand.
ACATATCATCGTAGGTATTAGAGTATTGTGGTTGTAGCTTTAGCCTTATGCTTCGTTGATCAACAACAGATTCAAATTCTAACAAATTATTATTTGGATATCTCAACTACAATGTGAGAAATTTTACGTAGTTATTTTATTTTTGTTTCAGCTCACTAGAAAGAAGTGTTGTGGATTGTTTGTGTGACTGACAATAGACAAGAAGAGGTAGGTGAAACTTTGGATTCTGCAATGAAAGTTAGACAAGTAAGACTAAATTTATATACTAAAAATAAACTACTACAAATGAGAATAGAGATGAGAGAGAGAGATATATAGAGAAAGGGGGTGGGAAAACACCAGATGGGTTAACATTGGGAGGGGTAGCAATAGGCAAACGACTAAACAAGGTAGGGAACCTAGAATTTGGAACAACTTAAAGATGAGTATCATTGATTGGAGCTGGATTCTTTCTCTGTATTAGTTGATAATCTCCCGGTTGATATATCAAAACGGGAACTATTTAGTTTGTTCAATTGAACGGATAGGATTAAAGACACTTATCTTGATGGAAGAACAAGAACGGCCAGATCTATCTATTTGAATTCATCTGGTACACCACAAAGGGGGGAGTTTTGAAGGCTGTTGCAGAAATGATCATATGGTATTGAGAGAAAAAATAATTTTTGTAGCAGAAGCAAAGTATAGAAGGAAACCTGAACTGAAGAAGATCAAAGGCAAAGAATTGTAGGATTTCACAAGACAAAGAAAGGAAGGTGGATTTCAACAGCATAGGAATACAAGGAAAGCGGAAGAGCATGTGGATAAGTCTTCAAAGGACGCGTATGTCAAGGACCCAAATAAGAATGGATGGTCGAAGAAAATAGAAATACTGGTGGCAAAAGAAAATGTTATATGGTTACAAAGGAGTATTGTGGGAGGCACAAAGAAGATGACCAGTTTTCAGGCTCTACGTCAAAAGATTTATAATGAATGGCCATGCGTAATGCATGTAAGGGAATTGGGTGCATACAAAGCAATGCTAACGTTTGACACATTAGCTAATGTGGAGGAAGCATACACTTTCAGAATGAATGATCTATTAAAATTGTTCTATATGATATGGAGATGGGATGAGAGTGAGAGGAGTGAGACAAGAAGAACATGGTTGAAATGCTATGGAGTACCATTGCATGCATGGTCAACGGAGACTTTTACAAGATTAGGAGATTAATGGGGTGAGGTGGTAAAGTGTGATAACTTAACGGAATCGTGCAGCTCGTTTAGTGTAGGTCGTATCCTGATAGATACATGTATGTTTGATATGATCAACGAGTAGATTCATGTTACCATTGGTGCGAGTGGATTTGATATTTTAGTGAAAGAGGTAGGTAGAGAGGTATATCGGGAAGAATGTTTTCCGAAGAAGGTTGACCAGCAAGGAGATAAGTGCATAGTGGTCAAGAAAAATGTGCAACATGTTGATATAAGGGATGTAGTCAGTGGTGGCGTTGGGCCGATGATGGCAAGATGGGATCCGGTGACAGGGCTTATAGTGGAGAAATAATTGAGTGATGAACAAGACAAGGGCAAAGTGGTGATTTTGCCTTCTGAATTGAATGAACGGAATATTCAGAATTCAAATTGTTATTATGTGAGCATTGATTATGCGCGAACAAAGGGGAAGGAGATCTCAGTGGGGCCAGGTGTAACTATCCAGGAGGTGGATTCGGATTACACATTATCGTGTAATTATGAGGGGGTTCAAAATGAGATTTCAAATGTTTATGGAAGAGAGCTTATTGGGTTTGTTGCAAAGAAGCCCAATGTGTTGAAAATCAAAGATGGCAAATATAAGGAGAGTAAGCCCATTTGGACACTACAAGAAAAAGCCGTATTTGTAACAAAAAAAATGTTACAAAATGTCAAAATTTTGAAACAAAAGTTTTTTGTAACACACAAAGGGGCCGTAGCAGTAAGTCCCGTTACAAAAAGTTTTTGTAACGAAAAATGAAACTATTACAATTCAATATGATATTTTGTAACAATTTTTTCTAATACAAAAAACCAGAAACCGTTACAAAAGTGGTAACAAATTTTGATTTTCAAGGTATTTTTTGTGACAATCTATTTTTTCCTATAAAAAAATTTTGTTACAAAATGTAACATAATTTTGTAACATTTTTTTTCTTTAGTTACAAAAGTAAATTAATTATTTTGTAACAACTTTTTTTAACACAAATTGCATGCATAATTTACTAAATTATTTTTTAAATTAACTAATATATTAACTATTTTAATAAGCAATTTTACATCTATATAATATGCAAAAACATACATAATTCAAACAAGATCCTTTTAGCTAAAATTGTTTTCAAACAAAATAATATTAGTGAGTACATTGATTAGTTCTACAAGTTATATGTCTTGTATAAGTTCAACCAAAACATAAAAGTTCTAACATAGATTAGTGTCTCTATACATCAAAATATTCTTGAGCCCTCAAGGTAGCATGTGGTCACCATTTCAGCACTCCTGTAAATAAGAAAAATCGAAACAAAAAATTAGAAACAAGATATAACACTAATTATAATTTTTCCACTAAGTTTTATCCAAAATGTTTAGAAAAATTTTGGCAGAAACTCCCCTAAAACTTGGATATTTTCACCGTCTACAGTTCCAACAAAAACAACCAATTCACAACTTATGTCTTAGCCAATACCCTACTAAATTTATCAAACTAAATAATAGGATATTTGTCATTTTTCAACCATGACACAAGTAAAATTTGATAAATAGATCCATATACAAATTAAAGTATACTAATATAAAATGGGAATCATCTATGAAAATGTATTAAAACCATAAGCAATTTTAGGAGTACCTTTAGTGTCTAGCTTGTTTTATTGTCAAAGCACGCTATGAGAGCGTTCACAACAGCTTATTGAGATTCCAATTGAGCTTTCATTTGAGCTAATTCTTCCTCTTGCCGTGTTCGTTGCTCTTCAAGTTTTTCTTTGAGCACATCTATTTCCTTTGTTAGCTCCTCCATCACATAAAAAAAAGCCGAAGAAAAAATCGTCTCTAATTTACAAAGTGTTATTGCAATATGGGTTTTAAGTTTGTCTAGAACGTCCACCTTCAATTCCTTAGAACAAAGCTCTCCAAAGAAAATACTTAGATGTATCAACGGTTCACAAACTTCTTTGGGTAAAACCTCACGAATTGCAAGTGGTAGCAGCTTTTCTATTAGGACATGGCAATCATGGCTCTTCAAGTCATAAATTTTGCAATCTTCAACGTGTACACACCTTCCAATATTTGATGAATACGAATCAGGCAACTTGAGTTCTTTCAAGAACTGACAAAGAATTTGCCTTTCATTCTCCTTCCTGGTCTTTGACAATGTATATTTGGCTATCGGCATTACAAACTTGTTGTCCACTCTACGAGGATGAAGATCTCTCTTGATACCCATAAGTTGAAGATCAAGTCGTGCATTAAGATTGTCCTTTGTCTTTCCATCTAAATGTAACAGTGTACCCAATATATTATCAAAGACGTTCTTCTTTATATGCATTACATCTAAACCGGTTAGGTCTGACCCGGTAGAGGACCTGACCTAGTTGAATGAAGGAACACTAAGTGCAGCGTGCTTTCTTGTTAGTAACCAGCTGCAGCGGAGAAGAAAAGAAGAGGAGAGTCCAGGTGAGAGTGCAGCCGCGTAGGGCCAACGACCTATAGGGCAGGGAGCAGGGGGGACGTAGCGAACGACGGGCAGGCAGCCGGTGTTAACGCGACAACTCTGTCCCCTGTAGGCAAGAACATGGGACAAAGCAATGAGGAGAAAGACCATGTCCATGGGAAGATCACAATAGCACACCAGTTCGAAGAAGGGAATCGATGGAGAAGGAATCTAAAAGGATACGAGACGGAAGGAAAATGACCGTTTGAAGCAAACCAGGAGGGGCGGGAACCTAATGGTGTCGGCGATAGGGCCTTGGCGGCGGGACTGGGAGAAACGAACTGTGATGGGCAGGGAGGGGAAAATGAAGACCAAGTAATACAAAAGACTGACACAGAGGCGAACATGAACGAAGGTTTGGCGATGTATAGCAGCAACCAAATCCAGAGTCGGGAATAGGAAATGGCAGAGAATAAAGAGGCTTGAAAATTGATGGTAGAATCAAGTGCGATCCCATGCAGCGATGAAGAGGATATTATGGCAATTCTCCAAGAGCAAAATGAAGCATTAGATATGAAATTGAGACAGTCGAAACAAAAAGAGAAAATCAGAAGAAGTTGCCCAAAAATCCGCAAACAGGTGTTTAATAAAATTTATAAATGATTTTGAGTTCTTAGAATGTTAGAGGTTTGGGAGGAGTTGAAAAATTGAATATGATAAAAAAAACTTAAAAAATAAGTATAGAATATATATGTTGGGTTTGATATAAACAAAAAAAGAGGTGGTGAATAAATTAGAGATAGGTAGGATGAATCTGTTTTTAAATTGATAAATTGCTACAAAGGATATAGGTGGTTATGTGTAGAAGGAGTGATGACTAAAGATAACTTGCACTGTGCGGTTTGTCTGGTATATGGACTGCATGTGAGAGATGAAAAACTTTTATTATGGGAGGAATTTAGTTATATTATAGGTAGGGATGTTCGCGGTGCGATTTGGTTCTGTATTTTAAGGAAAAATCATCCGATCCAATGTTATATTAATTGTGCGGTTCGATTTGGTTCGTTTTTTTTATTAAGACCATCCGAACCAAACCAAACCAATTAAATTCAGTTTGGTTCGGTTTTTAAATTGTTTTGAAAACCTATCCTATTCTAATCATCAAATCATAGCTAGGGTACTAAAATAATTAACAATTTTGCAAAATCAGCAGATGCAGATGAAATAATGATCAACTTGACTCATAAATCACAAACAAATTAACAGAAGCACAACAAATTAAAATCATTAACAATTTGGTTGCAAAAACAGCAGAAATAGATAGAACAATAATCAATTTGAACTGAATCAAGAAAATCAAGAAATACAACCAAACCAATTCAAAAAATTTTGCAAAAATGGTGCACCAATTCCAAACTGAATAAAAAAATAGAACCAAACTAAATAAAAAATACAACCAAACTAATTACAAAAATGTTCATGTGGTGCGCCAATTCCATAGATTCTTCCTCTTTCACCTTCCCCTTTCCTGCATTAACATTAAATAAATAAAACATTCAGAATCAACCCTAAACCAGAATTTTTCAAAATCAAAAGAGAACAAAAATTTCAAAATTAAAAAAGAAAAATCAGAATCAACAACTCAATCATAGAATCAAGAACAAGCCAACCAAGTTTTCATTACAAATTAAAATCAATAAGAAGACTAAACCAGAATTAATAAAAATAGAATTAGAACAAAAAAATAACCTGAGACTTAGGCTCCCTTGCAGAGGACGACAGAGGTGCAGAATGGTGAGACGGCGGTGGTGACGAACCAAAAACCAGAGAGACTGGACAGATCAACGACAAACGAGAGATGGACGACAAATGGCGGTGGCTTCGATTGCGTCTGTTGCGGTTCGTCAAAGATGACAGCGATTGTTGTTCGTGGAGGAGGTGGCTGCTGGAGAGGTGGTGTGTGGAGCTGTCGAGGCTGAGGGAGAAAGAGAAGCACTACAAGCCTACGAGGAAGAGAGAGGAAGAGAAATGGGCCGCGCCGTCGCGATGGTGCTGTCCGGCAGCGTCGATGGCAGAGAAGAAGAAGGAGGAGCTTCTGTTGAGATTCGGCACTAAAAAGACTGAGAGGGCTCGAGGGAATTAGGGTTTCTGCTAGGGATGGCTGCGGCTAGTTTAGGAGGAAGTGTGGAGGGAGGCTGCTTTTATAATAGGATTTTTAATAACATCGGTTCGGTTCGGTTTGATTTTTTCCACCAAATCAAAAACCAAACCAAACCGCAAAAAAACTGCAAAAAATTATTTTTTAGGTTTTTTTAGTTTTCAGTTTGTTCGGTTATCATTTTTTTTGTTCAGTTAGTCGGTTTTGTTTAGATTGGATCGGTTTTGAACACCCCTAAGTATAGGGCTATGTCAAGTTTCTTTTTGTTACATGGGAGATTTCAATGAAGTTGTGCATACAGAGGAAAGGAAAGGGGCGACTAGCTTGTCAGCATCTGCTAAAGACTTCAGAGCATGGATAAATGATATGGAGTTGGTGAACTTGATGCTTAATGATCGTAAGTATACATGGTTTAGAGAGCAGTCTTGTAGCCGTATTGATAGAAGTCTGGTTAGCCTAGAATGGCTAGACGCGTTCCCGGAGACTCGACTTAGAGGAGGGTCGAGAGGATTATCAGATCATTGCCCCTTGATAGTGGAAGATAAAAGAATAGTTTAGGGTCCAAGACCATCCCGTAGCCTAGACTCGTGGTTCACATATGAAGTCTTCTTAAGGATGTTGAAGGAAGAATGAAGGGGGTTGGGAGATGCACAGTTTCTGGATATGCTGAAGGTGTTGTCAAAACCGCTAGGTAGATGGCACAAGCAACACTTTGGGAATATACGTGAGAAGATTAAAAAGTTTGAGGATGAGATCAAGAAAGTGGACGATATGGTTAGCAACGGGGTATATGATGGTACAGTAGAAGCAAGAAGAAAGGCATTTGTAAGATGCTGTGAGATATGGTATATGAGATAGTATATACATTGGAAGCAAATGTCTAGATGTCGACATGCTAAGGAAATGGACCGAGACACAAGATATTTTCACAATATCGCATCAGCAAGAAGAAGGAATAACCGGATTGAGCCTCTAGTGATTAATGGGAGATTAGTAAGGACTAAGAAATAATGCAAGAATTAAGGTTGCCACTAGGGATTTCTATAGAAAATTGTACCAATAGGAAGCTTCGCTAAATATTAGCTTTCAAGATGGTCTAGTCAATCGGTTGGAGACAGAGGAACCTCAAGTGCTAGAGGTGTTGCCATCGGAGGAGGAAGTAAAGGATGCAATATGGGATTGTGAATCATCTAAGGTGCCAGGTAGTGATGGATACAACATGAACTTTATAAAAAAATGCTGGGAGGAGATTGGAGTGGAGTTTACTAAAGCTGTGTTGACCTTTTTTGAGACGGCAAGGTTGCCAGCAGATTCCAATGTTACTTAGGTAGCACTGGCTCCAAAATTTGTGGGCGCGAAGGAGATAAAAAATCTTAGACCGATCAGTATGGTAGGATGCATTTATAAGATGATATCAAAATTGCTGACAAGAAGAATGAGGAGCATAATGCCAGACTTAGTTGAAAAATCACAGAGTTCTTTTGTTAAGGGCAGAAGGATACATGATAGATCATTAATAGTATGTGAAACGGTACAATGACTAAAACTGAAGAGAAGGGCATCATAATCATTAAACTGGACTTTTAGAAATCTTATGAAAGAGTCAAGTGGAACTTTTTTGATATTATGCTAGAAAAGATGGAGTTCGATAGAAGATGGAGGGCATGGATTACAGAGTGTATTAGGACAACATCTATCCCATAATGGTTAACGGGTCACGATTGAAACCATTCAAGATGGAAAGGGGACTTCGGCAAGGCAATATTTTATCACTATTTCTATTCGTTCTTGTTGTAGATGTGTTGAATAGGATGATTGGAGAGGCAGTAAGGAATAGGAGAATATCTCCTTTTTTAGTGGAAAGGGATAATATAGAGTTATCACACATCCAATTGCTGATGACACTATATTGTTCTGTTCGCTGGAGGAGGAATCAATGAGAAATTACAAGAATGATAATGTTTGTGTTATGTGTAACAAGGAAGTTGAATCTGTACAACGTTTGTTTGTTACGTGTGAGTATGCTTGGTGGGTCTCGTGCGCATGGATTACTCATGTGGGTCGTGTTTGGAGCATCCCAGAGTCCATAAAAGAACACTTTGAGAGTTGGAGGCGATGCCTATGAGAAAAGACGAGCATAAAACATGGTCAGTGAGTTTCTTCTCAGTTATGTGGATATCTGGTTGTGTAGAAATGAACACATTTTTCAGAATAAGACAACAACTACGGTGGGTTGTGTTGCTAGATCGTTTTGTTGCTCCAAGAATTGATGTGAAAACTAACTCACGTTGTTGATGGTTATGCCAGAGATGACATAGGAGTTGTTTTTTTTCTGTCTTTGTACGCTCCACTGAGTGTGTTGAGCTTGTTCTTCTTTCAAAAAAAAAAGTGAGACTAAATTTTGCGGAAAAAATTGAAAAGTTAAAAGTTGAGATGAGAACCAAAAATTGTACATTCACGCATTTTTTTAGTCAATGGGGCTAAAATCCCAGTGAGAGATTACAAAATCCTATTCATTTTGAGAAAAAGTATCTCCTAGCATCATCACTCATAATTTGCCTTAGATTTGCGGAACGAAGATCCAACAAATAGAAGTCTGGTTGACGACCAAACTTTCCTTAGCAAGACGGTCTGCTCCTCTGTTAGCCTCTCTATACACGTGTGCTTTCCACCCTCCAACTTCTTCTAAAAAAAATTAGCAATGCTTTTGGCTATTGGTCTGAATATTCACTGCATCATTCTCTATTTAAAATGGCCTCCAAACTGCTTTGGAATCGACTTCAAGCGCTACTTTTCTCATTCTCAATTCCCAAGCCATTTGTATTCCATGCAAAACTCCATACAATTTTGCTTGAAAAACAATACACTCCCCCACATTAGCTTGAAATCATGCTATCCAATTTCCGTGTTCATCTCTTAAAATGTCACCACACCCAGCCGATCCAGGATTTTCTTGTGAAGCATCATCCGTGTTAAACTTTGTCCATCCCGTATCAGGAGGATACCATCTAATTTGCATTGTGTTCTGCCCATGTTACGCCTTCCTTTCATGTTTGTCTCACAAGCTTCTTGTATAAAATTCACATATTGAAAAATTACCTTCCATACTTCTATAGGTCTCTTGAAAGGAAAATTAAAAATTTCTCGATTCCACCAATTCCAGAGCATCTAGGTAGTAACTAGAAAGATTGAAATCTATTGATTTTAGTTAGAATTTATAATTTCTTTTGTTAAATTCCAGCAAAACCAGATATCAAAAGAAGCTCTAAAGAAGAGATCTAGTTTACTTGGGTGTATTAAGTGGATCCATATTCTAGACGTCATGGGACAATCTCCCAGAATATTGTAATGACACTCAATTTTAAAAATATAAATATAAATATGTTATAATTTATTTTATAGATTGGAGTTCCCTATTTTTAGAAATCATTTTATTATAAGTAATTGAATTAATTTTTATAACTATTTGAGTTCAATCGAAGTTATATTCTAATATATATATATTATGGTGAAATATTCTACATAATTAAAACTATAATTCTAGTAAATTATAAGTAATGAAACTTATATGTATATTTTAATTTGAGTAATTGATATTTTAATTTGAAAATAGAGTTTAGTTAATAATATTATTATCGAGTTTGATATCCGCCGATATGAATAAATATCGGTACTCTTTGGTAAACTTAGTTTTGCTAATACTTCACCAAATATCTTTCATCCTTAAGTTACTAATATCATTTATATTAGTAATTCATATACATTTAATCTTATATATATTATTGCTATAATTATATAAGCATTATTATTATTATTATTATTATTAGCGTTATTCATTACTAGTTCTCCTAAGAAAACCTTATAATATTATAAGTTACACAATTAGATATTGTAACATTATAAGTTACGTTAATATATATAAAGAAAGAGTACTTAGTCACTATATATATATATATATATATATATATATATAAAAGTTTTGTAATATAATATTATGTTATTATAATTCATTTTTTCTTCTAGTATAAGTCTTGTTTATATATATACATATATAACTTACGAAGAAAGAAAACGGTGAAAAAAGAAGAGTGTAACCGAGAGCGAAAAGCGTGAGAACGTAATCCTTCTGGACTTTTGGCTTTGATTCCTTGTAATTCGTAACCTCAATAAAAAATTTAATCCAGTAAAAGTATTTGTATCCTCCTCATCTATACGTTGGTACCACTTTTGATTGGTGAAAGTTGACGGTGACGTAGCTCCTTTATTCCTTGAATTCGGCCAACGGGAGTTTTAGGAGGCACAGACAATTCTGGATGTTTTCTTCTTCGATAGCTCCATCAGAAAGCTTCTCCAGAGCTTCGAATATTTTGATTCCGTACGAAGGTATGGTTTTGGTTTCTCGTAGTTAATGTTTAATGTCAGGTGAAAACTTAGGCTAGAACACCTTAAAATATGAATGAACTGAATGTATAACTGATGGATTGTGTATATGGAATAAAATGTGTGGTTTAGCTATTGTTAATAATTTGCTATTGAAGTTGGTTGATTTTGGGAAAATATTTAATATTGGTATTTGTTTTATTTTAAAATAATTTGTTAGTGAAAATGATTTGAATGATTGAGAGGTGTTTGGTTTGGTAGTTGGGATAGGGTGGCAGAAATTCGAGTTTTAGAGGAGATACTGCCAAAGTTTCTATAAGGATTGGAGTTTTGATTTGAAGTGTTATTTTAAAAAGGAAAGAGATTATTATGTGGCTTGTGTATTTGAGACTATTTGTTGACCCTCTGTCGCAAGATGTAATTGGGCACTTTAACTCCCCGGGTTACCCCATGGGCATGCATATATATATGAATATTAAATATTATATTTGAGCTTGGAGTTTGACTCCATGGAATATTATTGAGCTTGGAGTTTGACTCCATGGAATACTATGTTATTGAGCTTGGAGTTTGACTCCATAAAATACTATATTATTGAGCTTGGGGATGCGCGCACAGGGGGACTGTCCAATAATTAACTACCAAGACATGTCGGGTTGGCTGTATAACCGACATATGAGACTCATTAGCCATAGGACAGGCATACATCATATGCATTTGTTTGCTTTGTTTGAATGTGCATTGTTTTAGTTTGCTTAACTGTTTAATTCTGCTTATCTGCTACTTGTCCTACTTGCTGTAAATGCTTCTCTATTTGTGTTTTTCTTACTTGAATTGTATGTGTATGTTTTCTGAGAAATCCCTCTTAACAAAGGTGTGAGGGGGGAGTTGTTCTACCAGTGTCTCGGAGGATTGGAGGAGTCAGAAAGTGAAGTGTTAAGTTAAAGTTAGATTTAGAACTTTAATACCTTAGATAACTTACCTAATTTCTGGTTTAGCTGAACCCTTAAGTTGAAACCTGAGTGTCGAAGTTCTTGGAATGCCTCTGGCTCTCTTGGGACCTTTTATATTAACTATGCGGGCACCTTTACCATAATGAGAACCTCTGGTTCTCATTTCATATATATTTTGTTTTTTTCAGTTGCAGGTCGAGAGATACCTCGTTGAGCGTCTGGAGGCCCTCCTTACAAGCGAAGAACTACCTTTTGGATTGTCATATTTTTTATTTTGGGCTATGTATATGTGTTTATAGAATCTCCACATGTACATTTTAAGTTTTGTCCCTCCTAGAGGTTGACTTGGAGATACAAGTGTTTATTTTGTAATTTGAGTTTTATTTTGTCTTGTATATATATATATATAATTATATACTCTGGCCGGCCTTAGCTTCGCAGGTCGAGTCTGGAGCTTGCTATCTGAGTTTTAGAACTCTGATATGTATATATGTTTTTAGCATTCTTTTGATCTTACCTGTCCATTTTACGGATATTCATGCGAGTGTGACACGATTTTCTGTTTATCATTTTTTTTGTTTAGCTTATCCTTCAAGGCTCCTAGATACGATTTCATCTAACTATATTTATGTACATATCCTTTTCTTTTAGAGGTTGTAATACCTTGCCACTTCTATTTTACGACTTAAGCGTAAGGCTCTGTGTGGTAGGGCGTTACAAACATGTTCAAGAGTTTCATTGCACCCAATGCATCCATGACAAGTGGGACTCGGTCCAATCCTCTCTTTATCTCTTCATCCAGCATAGGATAAGTGGTGATAGTGTTAAGGCATGGATATGTAACATTGTCTTCTTTATAAAGAGTAACAAAGAAATTACACGCCATGGAATAAAGAGTACCCTGATCTTCGACCCAAACTCCCTTAATGTCTTAGTGTGGTAAGAACATGTGTTTCTATCTCCCTCTGTCATACATTGGTGCCTAAATTTTTGCATCTAAAAAAGTTTTTTTTTTCTGTCTATAATGGTCTCCAAATCCTTTTCCAAATCCTCCAAAAAATGATTATTACCATAAGATGGAGAATTTTGGACACCAGTAATTCTTTTCATTATACGCCTCTTTTCCTTGAAAATTTGTCCAAATATATACTTATTCCACTCTATCAGCTTACTAAAAAGAATACTCACTGCATTCAGAATCGATGCATTATACTCCCAAACTTGCTTTAGAAAAGCATTAAAGCCTGGATGAGTATGCCACATAACCTGGTACCTAAATATTTTCTCTCCCTAGTCCACTCTAGAAGGTTTCAGAGTTGCTAAAAGTGGATGATGTTTGGAGTTCAACCTCAGAAGAACTTTTATACACGCTTCCAGAAATTTTATCCTCCAATCCACATTAGCCAAAGTCCTGTCCAATCTCTTAAAAATACGATCAAGACCATCTCGCACTCCTCCTTTTTAGGTAAACTCTATTCCATAAGAATCCAAATCAATAAGTTGAAAATTCTCTATCCATTTCTTAAATCTGCGACAAGCATGAATATTCGGCCTGCCTCCCTTTTTTTCATGTTCCTCTGCAATGTCATGGAAGTCCCTTATGAGCATCCACGGGGGCATTCATCTGGGTAGTTATCTCCAACAGATCTTCAGCAAGAATCCTTCTTATGCCTTCTTGAGGACTAGCATAAATAGTAGTTAATAGCCAGCTTCCTCTAGTCCCATCTGCAACTTTTATGTGCACAAATTGAGGATGCAACTTCACAATTCTAATATTTAATTTTTGTCTACTCCACAAGATTCACATTTCCCTAATAAAACCAACAGCATCTTCTTTATAAGAAAACTCAAAACCTAAATTTTTAACAATATCATCATCTCTACTACCACTACGTTTAGTCTCAAACAACTAAATTATATCAGGCTTATGCAATTTTCTAATTTCCTTGAGAGTACGAGTAGTCGATTTATTCACCACTCCCTTTGTATTTCATGCAAGGACAATCATTGATATAAATACAGAGAGCAAAGAGTAAGAGACAAGAGGTACCCTTTATGTGCATATCATCTCCTCTGTTTCCAAAAGCATTTCTTCAACATGCATATCTTCATGCATCTTCATTTCCCCCTTCATTGCCTTTGCAGCTTGGATTAATTATTCAGTTCCAATAGACCCAAAATATAGTGGACTGGGCTCAGGTGTATTCATCTTTTCATAGGGCTCTTTTGCTGTTTTCACTATGTGTTGAGTAGTGGGTTGACTATCAACAGTTTGTGAGACCTAATTCTCCTGCAAGTGTTGAGGGCCATGAGGTGAACTGTGCATAGGTGTGTCAGATTGATTAGAGTTTTGTTGATGAGAATTTTGCTGGGTATAAGTTGCAAGGGTTGTGCTATAGTTAGATGATCTGTTTGGACTCATGTGGGTTAATGGTAGAGTGTTCTGTTTGTGAGCTGAAAGAATACTAGTATGGTTTGGAAGAGAAAATGATTGTCTATCATGTGCTTTTTGATTGGAATTTATGATTGGGCTAGGTTTAAATATGGATTGGGTTGGGACATGATTTTTTTTGACTAATGGGCTTTTTGGTAACCTTATTTCGGGTATCATCTTTGGTGTTGCTAGCGCCCTTGCTAGTCATTTCTCAAAGGCTTCCTTACCTGGCCTTGCATCTTTTTCTCCTTCTGCATTAGCAGAGATGTTATTCTCATTAGAATCTTCATTCTTTAGGACGACAAATTAAGAGACATTACCTCCATCCACGTTTCCTTTCTCCACTACTTTGACTTTTGCTTCCTCACTAGACCCGTCACCATCCTTGGTATTTTTCTTGCCACGTGGATTGCATTGACAAACATCCAAGGACAATAGTTGTCCTGTCTCTCCTCAATGGCTTCTTCAACCTCTGCTATGGTTTCTGAATTTTGCACCTCAGTCTGCTTCTTTGTCTTTTGAGTGTCAGAGCATGCTCCTTTCTCATGACCAACCTAACCACATATGAAGCAAACTTGATGTATCCCCTCATACTCCACAGTATGTGTTACTTCATTAATTTAGTATTGTGACACCAGAGAATTTACTAAGTCAACTTGAACACATAGTCTTGTAAATTTATCCCTTGATATTTTAACAGAATTCACATCTACTTTAAGCTTCCTGCCAACAATTTTTTTCATTTTCTCCAGTATTTTTCTATTGTAGTATTCAATAGCTAGCCCTGGCAATCTTATCCTTATTTTTATATTGTCAATAGTGGTTGTGTAAAGGTTGAAATTAGGATTTCAAAATCTGATGGCGAAATAATCATTCAAAATTTTTCATGGACCTTTTGTAAGAACAAAATCCAGATCTTCTACATTATAGAACCTCAGAAAAAAGAAATTATTGCCAAGATCAAGCACGTCCAAACTTCTCATTTTTTCTCACGTAATTTTTAGTCTTTTTTTCATTGCCAAAAGGGAGATCTTTCTTTCCAGAAGCTTGATTATGAGAGATTTCCACCATTATTTCTAGATTTTCTTTTTCACTCCTTTGTCAATGACTAGGTTGTACAACCCATTGGAGGTTTTGCACCACAGTGATGTTCTCTAAAGCATCTTTCTCCTTTAATTCCTTATTTTTATCCCTTTCTGGATCCATCATTTCATCCTCGGTCTCTATGGGGCTCGCTCCTTTCTTCACAATTGATGTGAAAGATCGATTTCCTTGTGCTCTCTGTACCTCAAACACTTTCTTTACTCCTGTTACAACTGGTTCGGACTCTACATGTCCTCGGTCGCTTCCTTAATCCTCTTCTAGCATCCAATCATCCACTCTTAGAGCAGTAGCTACAGTGCCGTGAATTTCTCACCCTCTCCGATTTTCTAAACTTCTTTCCCATCATGTTAAAACTTTCTCCTTCCTTGCACATTTTGTCTCTTTCTCTTGGGTCATGGGGGCGAGAGGCTCTCCCTTTCATATATCCTTCTCTTATAGGGGTTGCTGGAGTCATTCAGAAGTCATGACAGAGAAGAAAAAAATGTACATTCAAGTATTATTTGTGACTATTTTTGTAATGATAGTGGATGAGACTTTCTTTTTTTCAAGGGTTAGGGAGTATGTAAGATTTTGAACCTGAAAATGATTTTAATCATTTGTGGTAATCCATATTCAATCATAAATTCTTTTTCTTCCAGCAACATCTAGTTACGTTCAACCATAAAAGAGAGAATCTTTTTTTGTCTGAAGTTTAGTGGAGAAGGAGATGACGAAGAGTGATTAAAAGGTTGGAGAAGTAAAGTTTTATTACTCTGAAACCCTCAAAATGACATTGTTTCAACTTTTATTTAGCACCAAAACACATACAATGTCATTTTTCTATGTCCAACATAGCAAGAACTAAGACACGTCACTCTCGGCATTGAGTTTCGATGACAGAAATTGTGTTTGGGACTAACATGATACACGTTTTTAATCTAAAAAATTAAATTAGAGCAATTAAAATCTCGAAGACTAAATCTATGTAATTCACTAATCTCAGGAACTAAAATGAGACTCAACTCGTTCATTATTGTCTTATGTTTTTTGTTTCAATCTTAGCTTCTTAAACCCCTCCCAAATTTCAATTATATGGAAATAGATGTAGTGTTTATAAATAAGTTTAATTATTTAATTATAATTTTAGTGGAGACTATACTTATTTAAATTAAGAATTTTATTTTGATAAACTCATAATGTAAAATATTTTATATAATCGTCTAATTATATTTATTTTTTTAAATGACCAAAAATAATTATTTTTACTAATTTAACATTATGTAATTAGATATACGTAAAATTATATTGATATTGTATTAAAATTAAATTTTTAGAATAGTGTCTACTTTTTATACATAATACATATATGTAAAGTATCTAATTTTGCATGTGATTTAGATGTATTATTTTATTCCAAAAATTTATAATACCTAATGTTATTGTTGTTACAACTGAAATAATTTTGTTCTTATAATGGCATGGAACCATCATTCTAATACTATAAAATTAATTTTTAAGCAAATCATCTCTAAAATAAAAGGAAAAAAAAGTATAAAGATTAACTTTCATATTAATTGGAGAACATTTTTTTTGTAGGTAATAAATAATTTTATGTATTTTATTCATTTTTATTAAATATATTTAAATAATTATTTAAAAAATATTTTTTTCGTGACTAAACAAATAAAAAAGACAAAAGCCAAACACCTAATCTAAATCAGAAAGACGTATTTGCTTAAGATCATCACTAGGCTCAACCCAAATAACATGATTAGAATTGCTTCGAACCTCATATTTAGTCAACCAATCTACTGCCATATTCACTTCACGAGCAACCCATTCGAAGTGCACAATCCATTCCCGATAAAAGAGCTTCTAGATTTTGAACATAAGATCTCCGACATTGGCTTTGCAAAAATCATCACAACCAAGAAGAATGAACAAAATATCAAGATAATCAATTTTACAAACAACCTCTTTAATGCCACAATTTTAAGAAAAAAGCAAATCTCTCAAAATCACAAATAATTCACATCGAATAATAGATCAAAAAAAATAATTCCTAAACAATCTAAAATTTAGCAGCCATTAAAATCTCTAATAATATTAGTAAAACCAGCCCAATAAAAGTTAGTCACAATACTAGCATTACAATTAAGTTTAAACCAATTAAGTGCAAGAGATTCCCAACCAACTCGGTTCTTGATGGTTTTAAAGAAAGAACTTCTAACAGTAGCCAAATAAAATTCAGTAGCAGCAATTCTAGCATTTGCAACAACCTTTTTATTTGACCATAAGTTATTGACATTAAAAATGTCATTGCACCTATGTCTCCAAACACACCACAAATTGGTACCAACAATAGCCTCTCTATTAGGAAGAATTAAACGACACCAAATCTCAAAATAACTCCTCCCAATCGTCTCAAGAAAACTTGGATCCAACATATTCCAAATAATTTTGGATATCACACAATTCCTACGACAATACTCAATCGTCTTTATGTCCTCCTTGTATCTTGGGCAAATATCCAAATTAAACAAATGATACTTGTGACGAAAAGCCTCAGTGGGAAGAGTATGATGCAAGCTAAGCCACATATTGAAGTTAATTTTTTTTTAGACTATTGAGACGCCGCAACCATCTCTAGTTATTGTAAACCCCGAAAAAATTAATAAATATTTAGTTAATAAATTAATTATTATTCAAAAAAATTAGAAAATTAAATTTTATAGTTTTGAGAGATAGAAATACTTAAAATATGAATTTTGACACGAATATTAAAAATTTTAGTCCAAAACCGAGTTAATAGACCGAACCGATTGAACTGGATCCAAACCGGACCCAAGGCCCAACATATAAATGCAAGGACTTAGCTTTCTTCTCCCTTTCATAACCATTTCATGCTGAAACTTGGGGAAAGGGAAGCAAGCAAGAACCCTAATTTTCTTCAACCTTCAATTTCACATATCTCTCAATTCGGAGCTCCGATTGTCGCACCGTTTGTGGCAGCGTGACCACCGCGTCGAGCTCTTCAAAACTATTCAAATGAAATGGTAAGAAAGTTTTATTTTCCTACTCAGCCTTTCCTCTCTTCAAATTTTGAAAATTTGGTCTGGGATATTAATGATTGTGGTATTTTGATGTTTTAGGATCAAACTAACTTGAGAAAATTGTTGAATTTTGTCCAAAACAATTGTGGGTAAGGTAAGAAAACTATTAGACCCTTGTAAATTACTAAAATTAGATAGTTTTGTGTTAATTATTGTGAAAATATGTGAAATTAGATTGTATACTTGATTATTAAAGTCAATTGAAGGTCTTTAGTGCTTGAGTTGGAGTAATTGTGGCCGGACTAGATGAATTGAAGCTTTGGAATCTTTAGAAGCTTGTGTAGAAAAATGGTTTTGAGGTGTTTCGGGTCTAGGAAAGAATTGGTCAAGGTATGATTTTGGTTTCTCATAGTTAATGTATAATGTCACGTGAAAACTTAGGCTAGAAGACCTTAAGACAGGGATGAATTGAACGAATTATTGATTAAATTGTATATGTGGTATATGAATTGTGAATGAAGATTGAGTGAGTTGTATGTGTTGGGGGTATGATTTGATGATTATAAAATGATGATAATTGTTGATGTTGCTGAGGTTTGATGAAGATTGAAAATGATGGATTGTGAATTGAATCGAACAATTAGGTGTGGAATGATTGAGAAATGATGTAGGAGCAATTGGTATTGTTTTGGTTGTGAAATTAGTGGTTTGGAATTGAGAATTTTGGAAAACTATAGCTTTTGTAAATTTTGGTAAAAACTGATTTATGACAAATTTCGGTTGGGTATAACATGGCTTCCGAACCCTCAAATTTTGTAAAACTAGTTTTGAATGAAAATTGAGTCCGTGAAGTTTACAATGTTCAAAGAACAGACTAAAAATAATTTTTAACATAAAATTATGCGCGTTTGAAGTTTTGTGCAAAAAATTAATTTTTGCAGACTTAATAGCTTTTCTGGAAAACACAAGGCATGCATACGCGAGAATTCTTTTTGTTCAACATACTCGCATACGCATGAGGTGGATGCGTACGAGACTATGTCAAATTTTCTATCATGCGTACGCAGGAACGTGTATGTGTACGTGAAAGTGCCTTATTTACACTCATCTATACGCGACTGAAGGTCTGCATACGCGAGGATCCCCTTCTGTTTCATAAGCTCGCATACGCAGATGTTGCTCTCGTACACGACTTTGGCATTTTAGCACTCATGCATACGCGAGAGTGGGCATGCATACGCATGACCCATGTTTTGATGAAAAATACAATTTTTAAAATTTAAACCATTTCTCTAGTTTTTCAAACCTCTTAACACCTTGTTAGGGTCCGGTAGCGAGCTTTTAAGCGTTAGAATAAGAGTGGGTATGTTGAATAAGTTGAGGACATATTAAGAAAAAATTGCAAATTGAATGAGACATGAGTTGATGATGATGATGGCAATGATAATAATGAATTTAAAATCTAATTGGCTTATGTATTTGGATTATCTGTTGACCCTCTGTCGTAAGATGTGATCGGGTACTTTAACATCTCGGGTTCCCCCATGGGCATATATATATATATATATATATGAGCTTGGGGTTCTCTCCATGGATAAATTGAGCTTGAGGTATTCTTCATGGATATTTTGAGCTTGGGGATGCACGTACAGAGGGACTGTCCAGGGTTAGCTATTAGGAAATATCAAGTTGGCTATGTAATCGACAGATGAACTCATCAGCCATAGAACAGGCATACATCATGTGCATTTGAATGTTTTGCTTGAGTATGCTTTGTTTTGGTTTGCCTAACTGCTTACCTATGCTTATCTGCTACTTGCTTTACTTGCTGTATTTGTACCCTATTTTTGTTTTTTTTTTTGTTTGATTTGTATGTGTATGTATGTGAGAGACCCTCTTTTGGAGGAGGCGTGATGAGGGTTGTTTCACCGGTGATTAGGAGGTTAAGGAGGCAGAAGGTGAAGAGTTAGATTAGAATTTGAAATCCCTTCGATAGATTACCGAACCTTTTGGTTTAGAATGAATTTTAAGTTTGATTCTGAATGTTGGAGTTCTAAGAATGCCTTTAGCTTTGTCGAGACCTTATATATTAATTATATGGATACTTTTACCATACTGAAAATCCCCGATTCTCATTCCATACATATTTTTGCTGTTTTTCAAATGTAGGTCGAGAGGCACCTCGTTGAGCGTCTGGAAATTCTATGTGCAAGCAAAGATACACTTATGGGTTGCTATATTTTGTTTTTAGGATATGTATATATGTAAATAGAATTCTCCTCTTGTATATAATGTATTTTGTCCCTCCTAGAGATTGATATGGAGAAACAGGTGTTTATTTTGTAGTTTGGGATGGACTTTTCGGTTGTATATATGTATGTATACTCTAGATGGCCTTAACTTTGCAGGTCGAGTCTGGAACTTGATAGCTATATCTCTTGGAACTCTGTTCTTTGTATATATGCTTTAGCTTTCTTTTCGATCTTGTCTATCCGTTCACGTGTAGTTACGAAAGTGTGATGCGATTTTCTATTACGCTTTTGTTTAGCTTCTTCTTCAATGCTCCTAGTTATAATTCCTTTCAACTATATATATGTATATGTCTTTTACTTTTAGAGGTCGTGATACCTCGCCACCATTGCTTTATGATTTAAGCGTAAGGCTCTGTGTGGTAGGGTGTTACAGTTACTATGATTATCCCATTTAAATTTCAGCTTGGCAAGCCATCGATATCCTTCTCTAGCGCTATAAACCTTTGTTGAACCCATCCCCTAAAACCATCCTGGTTCATTCCCAACATGACTAGAAATAGTGCAAGAGCAGATAAACTGTTTGATTTCATCCGGAATTAGAGTAGCTAAACAATCCAGGTTCTAAAACCCATGCTTCTACAAATCCTCAATCTTTAAATCAGTCTCCAATATATAAACATACGGAACGAGTTCACAAAGCTTTCCAAGAGGAGTCCAACTATCATACCATGCTGATTTTTGAAGACTTCTAACACACCACTGAAAGCCATCTTTGAGGATGTTATAAGCTTCCAAAATATTCTTCTAAACTCTTGAAATATTGCTAGATCGGATGTTGCTGAAAAGAGAAGAATTTCAAAAATATTAATGAAATAGAATCTGAACCCACAATTTATCTCTATTATCGAGGCAATCCCAAACAATTTTACCAAACAGAGACACGTTGGTGCTTTTAGCGCCTTTTACTCTGAGACCATCCGAACCTTTCAGAGCAATTACAACCTCCCACTATACCAAGTGCAAACTTTTACCGCTAGCTTTTTCTTTCCATAAAAATTGTATTGTCAAAGAATCAATCTTGTCCCATGCATACTTTGGAAGGAGAGCGATCTGCATGTTATAGACTGGGATGGAAGTCATAACTGATTTCACCAAGCAGAGCCTACTAGCCTTATTGAGCAAACACTCTTTTTCAACTAGTCAACTTTTTCTAAAATTTTTCCTATTATTTTCTGCGCCATCCTCCTAGAAGCCTTTTTATAACCAATGTTAATTCTCAAGTATTTACCTAAATCCTGGCAAAACCGAATACTAGAAATCCTAGAAAGAGTATCTTTCCTTCTGCTAAAAACATGCTTTGAGCACTGTGCCTTGGATTTATTAAAGTTCACTTTTAAGCCAGAAATCTTTGAAAAAGTATCCAAAATCTTTATTACCTCTTCTACTTAAGTCTTGGTAGCTTTACAAAATAATAAAAGGTCATCCACAAACATTAAATACGAGATTTTGGGACCATTCCTTGATACAAAAATCGGAATCCAAGAGCCATGCGAGACTTTATAAGAAATTAACCAAGCTAGCGTCTCCATATAGAGAACAAACAAGTATGAAGACATAGGATCTCCCTAACTCAGACCTCTCTTAGGACTAAAATTCTGAAGCTTATTACCATTCCACAAGATAAACAAAGAAGACGAAGCCACAAAAGTCATGATAAGATTGACAATAATGTTTGAAAATTTAAATATATGGAGAGTAGCTTCTAAAAAACCTTCAATACACTCTGTCATATCCTTTTTTTAAATTGATTTTAAAAGCCATAGTTTGCTTCTTAGGCTTAGTTTTTCTCATAAAGCGCATAATCTCTTGGACAATAATGATGTTTTCTGTAGTGCTTTTACCTGGGATAAAACCTCTTAAAGAGGGCCAATTATCTTATTCAAGAAGGGTTTGAATCGATTCACAAAAACTTTTGTTATAATTTTATAGATAATATTACACAAACTTATTGGCTGAAACTTTTTTAAAGAAGGAGCCTCCACTTTTGAAATAAGAATAAGGGTTATTAAATATAGCCGCTTTAATAGGTTCACCCACAAAGGCATTTTTAACTATCTTCCACACATCCATGCAAAGAGTGTCCTAAAATTCTTTATAAAAAAAGGCTTTAAATCTATCTGATCTTGGAGCCCTAAAAGAATTCATGTCCATCACAACCTTTCTTACTTCATCTAAAGTTACTGGTTCAACAAGTCTCTAGCAGGCTTCATTACTAAGTGAAGGAATAAGAAAGTTCCATCCTCCCTTGTAGCAAATAGTTTTTGAAAGAAAAAATTTGTGTTTGCTTCAAGAATCTTAAATTCTATTTTTCAAGTATCATCATCCAAAAATAACCCATGAATCTTATTTCTCTTGTGCCTAACAATAGTTTGGAGGTAAAAAAATTTTTGTATTCCTATCTCCAAATTTTACTCATTATTTTCTGAATTTTTGGTATCACATGAATTCTTCTTGTAGAATGTTAGTATTCAGATATGCATACAACTTTTGTTCTTTAAATCGCAAATTCTAATCTTTATAAAATTCCAAAAAGACTTGCACATCATTGAGCTGTATCTCCAAATTTTTTAAAAGATGTATTAAATATTAGAATGAAAATTTTTTTCTTATTGCAAAATTACAAATTTTAAAAGTAAAAATATATTGCTTTAATAAGTAAATTCATAAAAAAATGTCAAAGTTTGAATTATAAAAATCTTTTTATCATATGTATTTCCTCACATTTGGTATATTTTGTAACACGTAATTAATTTTTAGAGTTCATGTTTTTATTTTGATAAATAGAGTATGAAGTCCAAAACAATAGAAAAATATGAAAATTAATTTTCATAAAATTTAAAGCTAAATTTTTTATATATATCCAAAAAATAATATTTTATTACTCACAAGATTTAAAGTTAAAGCTTGTTATTAAAAAGATTTACGGTATTGAGGAATTACATGTTTAAATATTTAATTTAATTTAATTTAATTTAATAAAGGAAAGTTTTTATTAGTCTACTGGTAAAACAAAAATCCAGAAAATATAAAATAGATGCATATACATAAAAAGAATTTTTTTCCCACTCCATTAAATATAATTTGTCTTGTAATTTCAAAAAGGCTGGCATGAATTGCGCTCTTAATTTCCTCTCTTGCTGCGTTATCCCACAATTGCAACTCTAGCATAGTAGCATGCCATCTTCTCAAGCGAGGGAATCAATTGCCACGTGGTCAAGCATCACAACCCAACAAGTGGAGCAATGAGTGTGGCTTTGTGCTTTGTGGAGTAGGTAACTTATCAGCGACTCTAGTTCTCATTCTCTACTAGGTCCCTCTTCTCTTCTAAATAGAAACACAATCAATGTATTTAAAAAAAAAAAAAGAAGAGAATAATGGGATCAGCAACCATTACATTAAGTCATGGGAGTCATTGAAGATTGGGCATGTTGCTGCTTACTTAGGCACAAATCATATCTAAATTAAATGGTGGGTCCTTGTATCTTTAAATACAACAGTTTCTGGCAGTTCTTCATCGTGTCCCATCACCCATGTACAAGATAAAAGATATCACTTGTCACCCACTTCTAGTATCTTATGTAGATTTGTATTGGACTTGTTAATTCAACTTCTGTTTTTGGCCAAGTCATGGAAAAATATCCACTTGAAAAAAAAAAAATTAAAATGGTGCTATAAGTTTCCCTTTTCGATAATAATAATAATAATAATAACAATGTGTTTGCTTTCAGGGTAAATTTATATATATCCATACAATAAAAATATAGACAAATAAAAATATGACACAGATTATATTATTCACATTAGTATTATTTTATTTATTTTAAAAACATATATTATATTATTATTTATACTAAAATATTTTTATAATTAATTTAAAAGGGAGAGAAGACGAACTGATGAAGAACAGATTTTTTTTCCAGATTTGGTTTTTGTTTTTTAATTATTTAAAAGTTAAAAATATTTTTTTTGGCAAAGTTAATTTCCTTTTGTTGCTAAAAGAAAATGAGCTTTTAAGCTATTTCACATTACAATAGAATGTCTTAATAGAATATTTTTTATTTCAAAAATAAAAAATTAAAGTTAGTTAAATTTTGATACTTAATAAATTTAAAAGAATAATGTTTGTCAAAAATAAAAAAGAAGAACGTATAAGTCTTTTAATAAAAATAAAAGAATATTTTTATCATTTTTTAATTAATTACAAAGATATTTTAATATAAATAATAATATAATATATTTTTAAAATAAACAAATAAATACTGACGTGAATATTATAGTTCATGTGTCATATTTTTATTTATTCATAATTTTTTATCGTATCGATATATATAAATTTTTTATCGTACAAAACAAACATCTAATAACAATAACAATAAGTACAGTACATTTTTTTGAAAGATTCAATCGCGTTATATCGGTGTTTTTGTCTGCCAGCATTTTATTATAACCTTACTTATGGTATTGATGTTAATTGTTCTTCCCTAAGCCTCCATTCTGTTTTGCAGTTTTGTTGAGAATTATTTCATTAAAATATTAGTAATTTATTTATTTTGTTTTATAGTCTGTATGTGATTGATATTACTAGAAGTTGTAACTCAGTTTCTTTATATCTTTCTTTTTTTCGATTTCAGTGACTAAATCCTAGAAAATTAAAGAACGCATACGATGTCTAGTAAGTGATAAAATGAACACATAATTATAAATCGATATATTATGGTGACTATAATTGTTATGGTTATATATATTAGTTATGAAGTTTTGGGAATACTTATAAAATATAGTCTTTTAAAATATTATAAGAGTTAAAATTTAAATTTTTTTAAAATTAAAAATAATATATAATTATACAATATAAAATAACTAATTATATTTATATAATATACTAATTAAATTATTATTTTATAAATATTTAAACAATATGTGATAATATCGTGAAAGATTATTATGTTAATTTAATTAGTATAATATTTTAATTATTTATAAAATAATAATGATATAATATTTTAATGATTTTAATTAATTACATATTATGTAAATATAGTTGATCTTTTTATATTGTATAACTATTCATTATTTCTGATTTTAAAAAAAATTAAATTTTAATATCATTTTGGAGAGCTATACTTTGTAATATATTTGAAAATTTTTTCAACCTCCAAAATTCTAATAATGATTCTTTAAAAATCGTTTATTATTCTGTTTTAAATTCATAAATTTGTAAAAATATAGATTTTCTGGAATTTGAACTAAAATATAAAAAATATATTTTTATTCTTATTCATTTTAATTTTTTTATATTTTATTTAAATATAAATAGAGTATTTTTTATTGACATTTATGTTTTAAAATAATAAATCGAATCAAGCTGATTCGATTTATTATGTATATATTTTACAGTAATAAATTGAACCAAGTTGAGTTGATATATATATATATATATATATATATATATATATATATATATATATATATATATATATATATATATATATATATATATATATATATATATATATATATAGGGTTAATCTCTACATACAAGTGTTTTGCGCTTACAAGCTTTACAAGTTTGAAGAAAACAAAACCCACTAAACGCACTGCTTATGTTACGTGCCTCTTTAACAGATTTTTAAATCAATTCAAATCAATTAACACACAAATATATAACTTTCATTTTTCAAAAGATTTCGTCTCTTTTTTTTAATTTCTTACCAAATTTGTTAGATCTCCTTCTTGCTTCGTTTTTTTTTTTCGATTTTCATGGTTTCTGAAATCAAGCTTTGAAATTGTTTTGAAAATAATGGAACTTCAAAAATACACCCAAACGATTACAGAAATACCCCCAAACGATTACAGAAATACACCCAAACAGTTACAGAAAGGATTACAGAAATACACCCAAACAATTACAGAAATACACTCAAAGGATTACAGAAATACACCCAAAGAATTTAAGAAATACACCCAAAATATGGGGGAGACAGTATATTTCTTCTTTAAATCTTTTAATATTTTGCTGGTTAAGGATGAGGCACATGACATAGACAATCTAGAAAAAAATCTAGAAAAACAGTAAAACAGTACCTTGATAATGTTTCTTCGTTTTTTCTAGTGATTTTTTATGGAGATTTGGATCTTTTCTTCTTGATTTCTTCTACTCTTCGCGAGAAGTTGGAACGTGTCTTTTGTTTTGAATGTCGCTTGAATCTTGACGGTTTGTGTTTTGATTGAGGAAGAAGAGGAAGAGTACGAATCTTGATGGTTTGCGTTTTGATTGAGGAAGAAGAGGAAGAGTGCGGCATAATGAACGCGTGCGTTGCGCGTGTTTTTTCTTGGACTTGGACCAACTTGTATAGCTTGTAAGCCAAAATGGCTTGTATATGTAGCAGACCTCATATATATATATATATATATAGGGAGCCAATAGAATATTTGTACAATATGTACAATGGAGGTTTATGGAGTATTTGAGATATAATCATTAGTATTACCTTTTCTCATCAGCGTAAACTTTTGGGATGAGTGGTATCATAACATGGTAACAGAGCTTTAGATCCGAAAGGTCTAGAGTTCGATCATACCTACATGGTAAATTGATTTTATTTATATTGAAAAAATGTAAATTAATTTTATTTAATTTAATTTACATAGAAAGTCAAATAAGACATGCATATAACTAAATTCAGTTTAAGACATTGTGTATATTTTTTTCATTCAACTTATCTATATAAATTACGATAAATAATTAGAATTATTAAGAATTATTATAATTTATTATTTTTAATCATGACTTAACTATCAACTCAATTTTTTTAGTTAATTTTTTTAGTTTAATAATTTAATAGTATATTTTATTCTATATATTTAAATATTAATGGCTCATTAATAAAAAAACTTATAAATTCTAGTAACCCTCTAACATTCTGCTTAAATAATAATACTTAGTATAAAATATTTGATATTTTAAAACCAAATGAAAATATATCTAATCTTTTAGAAATCATTTTAGCCATAAAGCATTAACCATTAAATGTTTATCATGACTCACAATGACAATGTCACCGCGCAAGACTCAACAACTTAAATGTTTAAGAGAAAATTTCACTCTCTTCTCATGTGAGATGCTAAAATAATATTTTTTTTTTAATTTATAAAATATATATTCTCATTCTTTATAACTTTTAAAAAACCTCTTCTTTAATCTATTTTAAATTTTTTGTGTTAACTAATATTAATTTTATCTATTTTTTTAAAAAAAATATTTTTTATAAAAATATCCTTTAGCAAAAATTTTATTTTTTGTCGTTAAATTTTGCTTACCAATATACTCTTTAATCAATTATTTTTTTATTGATTAAATTATATTTTTATCACAATATTTTAAAAAAATTTAATAATTAAATTATTTTTTTAAGATATCATTCAATAATTTTTTTAATTATTAAATTATAATTTTACTAAAATTTTTATTAAAAATTTTTTATATTTTACTATTAATTTTTTGATATCAATATATATTATTTTAATATTAAAATAAATCTTAGTAAGATTATTTTTGAATATCAATATATATTAATTGTTATACATATTAATAATGGTAAGATTTTTTTATTCAATGTTAAAATAATATACATTGATATCAAAAACTAATAGTAAAATATAAAAGAATTATTAACAAAAATTTTGATAAAATTATAATTTAATAATTAAAAAATTATTGAAGGATATTTTAGAAAAAAATAATTTAATTATTAAAATTTTTAAAAATTATTTTGATAAAAATAGAATTTAATCAATAAAAAATAATTTATTAAATGATATTTTGATAAGTAAAGTTTATTTTTTAATCAATAAAAAATTATTTTGATAAAAATAGAATTTAATCAATAAAAATAATTTTTGTTAAAGAGTATTTTTGTAAAAAATATTTTTTTTAAAATAGATAAAGTTAATATTAGTTAACAAAAAAAATTTAAAATAGATTAAAGAGGAGGATTTTTAAGAGTTATAAAGGAGGAAAATGTATATTTTATAAATAGAGGAGATGAGAGTGTCATTTTAATATCTCGCGAGGAAAAGAAGTGTAATTTTCTCTAAATGTTATATGTTATTCACCATGCATCGATATAGTAGGTAAGTGCGCCATAAATAAGCTTTGTATATGCATGTTAAAGATGTAGCAATCTGCCATAGAAAGAGCTTGAAATTCGATGTGTATTACTATTAGAGAATTAAAATTCAGTTACACTGAACCTTGAGAAGGGAGAATGAGGTTGTTGCTATTACAAGAGAAAGAGAGAACTGAATTCTAGAACTACTAACAAGATACTAGACTCTGATCTATATACAACTTTGATTGCAAATGAGGAAGTGTAACTAAGACTCCGTTTTGTTAAATGATAATAATAAGATAAAGATATAAAGACATAAAATGACATAGACATAATAGGATATAAAATTTTAAATTTATTTAATATTTTAAAGAGGCCTGTTACATATATAAATTTTTTTGGCTTACAAAAGTTGGCACAAGTTCAACAAAATACACGCATTACACTCCCACATTCAAAAGTAAATAAACGCACGTTATTCAATCACTTCTTGTTTCTAAAGCGCGTTACTCACCATGCATTATGAACTACTACTCTTCTTCTTTTTCTTCGTCCATGAAAACGAGTTTCTTGCCAATTTTGAAGATAATGGAACTTCAAAAATACACCCAAACGATTACAGAAATGCACCCAAAGGATTACAGAAATACACTCAAATAGTTACAGAAATTCACCCAAACGATTATAGAAATACACACAAATAATTACAGAAATATACCCAAAGGATTACAAAATTACACCCAAAGGATTTAAGAAATACTCCCAAAATTCGTTGAAATACTCCTTATGCATAATTCAGAACTCTTTCTCTTTCTCCTCATCATCTTCTACTGCTTCTCCTTTTTCAAAAACGATTTCAGAGCTTGTTGTCAAAAAATAATGAAAATCGAAAATAACGAAGAAAGAAAAAAGAGAGAAAAACACGTAAACGAAGAAGGAGAAAGAGAAGGCAAGAAACGAAAGAAAAGAAGAAGAAGAAGAAGAGGAAGAGGAAGAAGAACGTACAGTAAGAAGAAGAAGAAAGTGCAGTGAAAATATACAGTAACGGTTCGAAGCGCGTTAATATAAATGACTTGTAAAGACTTATATAAAAAACGCTTATATGTGAAAAATTATTCTATTTTAAATATATAATATTACATTTAAATTACAATTCTAACATAAAGTGATACTATTATCTTTTTTACAATTCACAACTACCATCATTACCATCGTCATGCCAATCAAATTATCACCATTAGCAATTTTTAATCTGATCACAAATTCAATTTAACACCAACAAACTAATACAAGATTACTCTAATAAGATTACACTAAACAAACAAACACAACCTTAACTGCATATGTATGTGCACGACGTTAACTGAGTATCCATAATATAGTCAAGCTTCGAACTAGTGACTGACGGAGCTAGTGTGGTGCTAGTATAACATTTGAAATTTGAGTAAAGGACAAATCCGTCCCTAACCTTTTTTTTTGCGGACATTTTCGTCTCCGAGTATTGGAAAATACTTTAATGTCCCTGACCCCTTGAAAAAATGGACATATTTATCCCTCCGTTAGAGTCGTTCCGTTTGTCCTGACGAAAAACGGTGACGTGGCTCCCGTGGCGCTGACGTGGCCCCCGTGGCGCTGACGTGGCCGTTATGGGCTGCCACGTTGGATGGCCTTTTGAAAATAGGACGTATTAGTCCCCAGGGACCAAAACGTCTTCGTTTCTCCCCCACCCCCAATCTATGAAATCCTATGAGCCCTAATCCTTCAAATGCAGTGTGAAGGTGAAGCGGATGAAGGAAGAAAGGGAGCATTCCAACTCATGCCATCCGACGGAGCTCGGCCCCAAGTCCGACGGCCAGACCATCGAGTGGCTCCTCCGCTAGGCCGAGCCCTCAATCATCGCCACTACCAAAACCAGAACCACTCCCGCCAGCTTCTCCTCCGTTTCCGTCTCCGTACGCGGCGGTGCTGGCTCTCTCTCTTCTCCTTCCTCAACCTCCGCAGCGTCTTCGCTCGACCACAAGCCCTTGCTGGCTCCCAATCCCTTCATACTCGGCAAGCGCATACGCACTGACGACGACACTTCCGCCAAGGCCGATGGCGTCTTCGTGGGGCCCGCCATAGGGTCCTTAGTAGGCCCCGGAGCTCCCGCGGGGCTCTGGGCCCTCCCGGCTAGGCCCGATTTTGGTCAAATTTGGAGTTTTGTAGCGGCTGCTCCTCCGCTGGAGATGGTTGTGCAGTCGGCGGCGGTGTCGGTGTCTTAATAGCAACAAGCTTCTTTGTTCGTTCATCATCGGCATCAGCAGCAGCAACAAGCCATTGGAGAAGCTTCGGTGGCGAGGCTAGGAAATTACCTTTCTGGACATCTGAATTTGCTGGCTTCTAAGTCGGAAGGGCCCGAAAAATTTTAGGTTTAGGACTCTTTTGTTTTTAGTTTTTTTAGTGGAGAAGTCCATGAATTCAATTAGGATTTGTTTTAAGTTATTTATTATGATGATGATGAATTGCTGCAGATTGAGGCTGGAAGCGATTTTCAGAACCTTGATCATTAGTGTTTGCTGTGTGCAAGTACAAATGCAGCTTGAAAATTCATAGTGTTGGTTGTGATTAAAAGAAAGTAAAGTTCTCCAAGTTGGAGAGACTAATAAGCTTTGTAATGATAATGGGATTGCATTATTGGTTGCTTGGTTTTTGAGTTTTTCACTTACTCTCGTCCATCATGTCCTAAATCCTAATGGAGTGTACAAGTTTGGTTGTTGTTGCAGCCAACTCAAGTGCAACTAGTAGATTTAGTGTTAATGGTGGTCAAGCTCAACTCAACTTTGTTCCCAATTTATTGGAGTACACAACTCAACACAACACACCACACTACATTCCAATTCCTGTGAAAGAATTCATGTGTTGTTCTTGTTAATCATATGGGTTTTGGCACAGCTTGATGGATGGTGAGTGGTGTGGTGAGTAGTCAATGCTATCCTCTCTCTCAATCTCTCTATTTCTTTCACTTTCACATGTATTGTTCTTGTTAATGATATGGGTTTTGTGAAAGAATTCATATGTTGTTCTTGTTAATGATATGTTCTTGTTCATCATGATGTTATTTTCTGAAGTCACTATAGTGTGGGTGAAAGACCAGTGTTTTTTGAGGTTAC
Source organism: Arachis stenosperma (assembly GCF_014773155.1). Taxonomy (NCBI): domain Eukaryota; kingdom Viridiplantae; phylum Streptophyta; class Magnoliopsida; order Fabales; family Fabaceae; genus Arachis; species Arachis stenosperma. The sequence continues at coordinate 126,676,292 of NC_080382.1, forward strand.
AGGATTTTATAGATTGGAGGTGGGGGAGAAACGAAGACGTTTTGGTCCCTGGAGACTAATACGTCCTATTTTCAAAAGCCCATCCAACGTGGCAGTCCGTAACGGCCAGGTCAGCACCACGGGAGCCACGTCACCGTTTTCCGTCAGGGCAAACGGAGCAACTCTAACGGAGGGATAAATATGTCCACTTTTTCGAGGGGTCAGGGACATTAAAGTATTTTTCAATCCTCGGAGACGAAAATGTCCGCAAAAAAAAGGTCAGAGACGGATTTGTCCTTTACTCTTGAAATTTTGAACCTTATATTGACAACTGAATAAAGTTATACACAGTTGAACATTGTTTTCACCATCTATAGAAAAACTAAAATTAGAATAGAGTTAACTGTAAATGTGGCGTTTCAGAAAAAAAGACACTCGTGAATCTTCAAAAATAATAAACCTTCTAAAATTTTTACCAAATTTTGTGATTGAGACACAAATATAATGCCTTACATTGTATTAAGGATTATTTTATGAAAATCGGAATCTTAATTTTTAAGTGCCTAGTTTATCAATTAAAATAATATAGTTTGGTTCGCGAAGTAAATATCTTATCTGATTTTTGTCTATTTTTTAGAAAGACAAGACAATTTCTGTTAAAAAAAAAAAGATATTTCAGCTTCTAACAAAATTATTTTAGAACATAATTTTTCTATTAAAAAACTGTTAAATAATAACAAAAATAATATTGTGAAATTTTATTTATAATTGATGGGACATTTTAAATTCCCACAAATTAATTTTAATTACTATTTAACAAATTTTTTTAACAGAGAGATCATATTGTTCCAAAATAATTTTATTAGTGGTTGAAATGTCCTTTTTTTTTTGTTTTACAAAGATTACCTTATCTTTAAAAAAAATGATCATAGACTAAATTGAGTGTTTATTCTTCTATTACATTGATATATGTAAAATTGTTATCTAAATGTTCTCTACTACAAGAAACAACTTTTATTAGTATGGAAAATTATTATTCCCTTTATAAAGTAAGGACATACCAAAAAAGGTGAGGACATGTTAGGAATGAGCTTAGATTTGAATTGGTCTTTGATTGAAGTTTGATTCGAATATTAATTTAAACTTCAAAATTTTAATTTACTCAACTTGAATTTTAAATTGACCTAACTAAAGTTAATTTTTAATCTTGTTTTCGTCACAATTGTTAATGGTGTACTCAAGTGGTTTTAGGATTGCCATTTTAGATCTTTCTACAACTATATGATGTAGCAATTAAAAGATAAAATCCTAATTTAGTGTCTAAAAACTTTTTAAAATCCTAATTCCATTGTCTATGAAAAAGACATTCTTGCACTGTTAATTACTTGTTGATTTCATCTTTTTTTTTGTTCAACTATTTCGGATAATATGAAAAAAGTGAAGATTATTTTAATCTACTGTAAATCAAAGGTTAATATTGAAACTTGAGAACAAAGCACTAGATTAAGGATTTGGATTTAGAAAATTCATTAAGAAAGTAAGTTGCTACTGCTCATCTCTCCTCTGTTGTGCTTAATTTTGATATCTACTCCCTGATTTTCTGATCTGATAGAAGAAAAAGAATGAGAGACTTCAGCTGGTTCGAGATTCAAGGAGCTGACTTTGGAAAGCAAGCCCTAGCTGTAGAAACAGAACTCAGAACAAAAAGAAAAATCAACTTCAGTTTTGGGAAAGGAAAGTGAACTAGAGTTTGAGTTTTATTGAGAGCTTCTCTACTGTTCTTATTCAACATTTTGGATAGTGTTTCTATATCAAAGAAATATTCTGCCAAAATAGAGAGCTACCTATGAGAGTGCTAAATCCAGTTCATCTTATAGCTTTAGATCTGTTTAACATAATCTCCTTCATGGTCTATCATTGAATATTTTATTTCTATGTTTTATCTTTCTTTGTTTCACTTCAATGGTAAAAGACATATAAGTGAGGTATTAAGAAAAAGCCACTGAGAGAAAAGACAAAGAGAGATAACTTGGAGAGAAAAGCCAAAAATTATTTCATATCTCTTTTTATTATATTTCTGTTTTGTACCTTGTATCTGAGAGGTATCCCTTGTTAAGTTGGGTGAGCACTTAGCAGTTGTATCATGATCTTGAAAAGATTCTCTTGCTAAGTTGGGTGAAGACTTAGAGGTTAAAAGTCTAGGAAGTGAACCTAGCCAAATCAAGTTTGGGTAGAAGTTTAGTTTATCCCTGATAGAATTAAGTTGAATCATTGGGAATGGGTGTATGTAATATTTAAAAAGATACTGAAAATTTCACTTTTGTTGTGGTGGAGACTGAATGTAGGCTACATAGCACTTGGTAGCTGAACCAGGATACTTGATTGTGTCTTCTTCTTATCCTCTCTGATCTGTTTCTGATTTTGTTCTTTAAGAGACAAAATAAAATTGTTTCTTGCATAATCAATCTCGCAGTCAGAATAGAAGCTAAATTTCATTTTTTGGTTTGAGGATTTTAGATATTAAAAAAATATATATATTAGAATATTAATGCTTCTTTAATATTATTGTATTTATACCTATTTAAGTAACATATTTTTATTAAACCCATTATTTTTATTAAGTGAGGAAAGAAAAGTAAAAATTTTGATATTTTAACGCGTAAAGGCTCAATATTAAGTAGATAATAAAGGAATTAGGTTAGTAACGCCTTACTTTTGGTACAATCATGACATATTGAAAGTTGGATTGTTACAATATGGTATCAGAGTAGTCCTTCCTGTAGAGCCTTGGAAATAGACTGACTATGCTTCACTATATACTCTGAGTGTCTGTCATGCAATAGGACTTTCCTTAATGACAAGAATTTGAGTTTTACATGCATGTCTGTCTGTTGATTAATACTGCTAGTCTACTATTATATACTTCATGGTATTAAGTTTGGCCAACTTAACACTAATGGTTTACATGGGAATACTAATAGATTATCATAGACGAAATAAAAATGATAGGTAATATGAATCACGAGGTGTGGGAGACGTTAGAAGTTACTTTTTAGGGTTTACTCTTCTTTAATAATGAAGGATATTTTAATAATTTTTTTATTTCATATCCATATTTATCTTGAACTAAACAGGATACTAAGACGTAACTCACACTACAAGAAAGTCGCCGGATACCATCAGATTTTCCGGAAGATTTATAAGAAAAACTCCGGATATAAACCTTGCTGGTAACACTTTACTGACAAATTTAGCGATAGATATAAACTTAATTTGGAGCTTGTTACCGTCAAATTTTTCTCCCGGTAAATCCGCCGATAAACTTAAAACTTTTTATTTTTTTAAAAAAATTGTTTGTAAATTCGGTATATAATTTAAAATATTTAAATTTAATAATTTCTAAACTAACAAAATTTAAAGTTTTTCAATTTCTTAACTCACAAGTCAAAAGTCACAACTCAAAAGTTAAATTCACAACTCAATCACAAATCGAAACACAAATTCACAATTGACAAGTTTATTCGACATTAAAATAAATTGTAGTAAATAAAGCAATTAAACTATTGCAATAAACAACTAATTAACTAAATTCTGAACAAGTTATTTAATAATTATCCTATTCTTCATCTATAAAAAATTATTACGAATTTCACAAGCTTTCACATTACTATATTCATTATCAAGAGTCAGATTTTCACTTGCATTATCTTAATTCGATGCCATTTCTGTTTAGAAAATATTTAAAACAACAAATATTCAAAGAGTCAGTTTAATATCACAATAAGAATTCAACAAAGTAACAAAAATTACATAATTGTGTTCAAGAGATTTGACAAGGTTAAAGAGGCCAATTCATGAGCTGTAAGTGTAAGATCCCAAATTTTTATAAAATTAAATAATAAATTTATTTATGATTTATTGTATTTAATTTAAAATATATTTTAAGATATTTTATATATAAGTTAAGCAATTTTTTATTTATGATTTAAAACTTTAGTAATTGAAAAATAATAAGAATTTTATATGCTTTAAGTTGAATAATTAGGTTTTTAACTTTATTTCATGATTATAAAGGAAATTGATTTTTATTATCTCTAATTATTGAATTGGAGTATTTATTTGAAAATAAATTTTAAATTGATAATTAAATAATATTTTTATAGATATTATTATTGGATTAAGTTTAGTTTTTAATTAATATTCTACCTAAACCCTAAATCCCCAAAACACAACCCCTAACCCTAATTTCTCTAAATTAGCCGCCATTTGCCCTTTTCTTCCTTCCTAATCTAACTCAATACATAGCAGCAGCTTTCCTTTCTTCCTAATTTAACCTAAGACACAGCAGCAGCAAAGGAAAAAAAAGAGGGAAAAGGGATACGGAGAGAAAGAGAGAACCGAGGGAGAAGAAGAGAAGAGGAAGGTTGCGCCAGTGCCACTGGGTCCCGCCACCGCCGTCTCGTTGTCGTCGTCCTCGTGAGCTGCCACCGCCAGCCTAGAGCCCGTCGCTAGTGTCCCGCCGCGTCGCCATCTCGCCGTGCCTAGCATGCCGCCGCTAAGGGAAACTGCCGTCGCCATCGTCGCTCTCACTGTAACATGTCACCGTCGCTAAAACTAGCCACCTTCATCGCCGTTTATGCCGTCACCACTCCTCGCCACTGCTGAGCCATCGTCAGACTGTGCACCGCCACGCAGGGCAGTTCCTAGTTGGCGCCGTGGCTGGTGGTTGCCTCTGCTTTCGATGTAAGTGCCCTGTCGGAGCTCAGTTGCCGTTCTACTCTCCAGAAGTTGTCACTGGAGCTGCGGCTGCCCCACCGGCGCCTCTGCTGCTGGAAATTGCTCGCTTCTCTAAATCCTCTATTGGTAAGCTTTAGCACTGTTCTAGTTTTCCCTCACGTTGGTCAAAATCCTGGTTACTATACGAGTTGTTGCTGAGGTTGTTTAGGTCAGGGATTGTTTATCGCGAATTGCTCTGTTGTACCCGATTCCACTGCTGCCGCCTTTGCTCTGAGCCGTTTGTTTTAGCAAGTATTGTTGTCGTTGTGGCTGCTCGGTTTAGTCGCTCCTCTTTAGTACGGTAAGCTATTCCTTATTTCAATTTCGAACTCTGTCAGTCGTTGTTCCATTATATGTTGTTAAGATTTTGCGATGTTAATATTTTAGGATCGAGATCCAGTTGCTGTACGTTGGTGAATTTAAGTTACTGCTGTGGGTGCAGATACCGTGGAGCTGTGGTTACGGCTGTTACCAATGATGGGCCAAGAGGAAAATAGTTCCGGTGACATGTTTGGTTTATAGTCTCGACTTATTGAGGTAGGAGTTTTTCTTAAAATATATTTATATTACAGAGTTGTTATAAATATATATTGATGCAAAAAGATATGCTTTTGTGATTATTTTTGTCCTGTGAATGTGATAGTTTGTTAGACTGAATTATTGGTTGCTTGATTGCGTGAGTGGTGTATGGTTACTAATAAGAAATTCGTTTGAAATGTTAATTACTTGATTATTATGAAAAGTGGATTTTCTTGGTTTTGGAATTTATTTGGTAATGTAAATGAATCGATTTTTGGAAATGATTTGAGATATGAAAATGAATTGATTCTGGAGGCAGTTTGATTTTGAGTTAGTCTAATTTTATAACTAATTTAATATTTGAGTTAGTTTGATTTAAAAAAAAAAAAGAGTTTTGTTATTGGAATTGGTTTGATTTGAAAATAATTTGATATTGGAACTAGTTGAATTTTGGTAAATGATTGAGATTTGGAAATGTTTTGAGAAATGTTTGGATAGGACCCGAAAAGGGTGGCAGAATCTGAATTTCAAAGGAGATGCTGCCGAAGTTTTATAAAATTAGAAGTTTCATTTGAAGTAGTTATTTTAAAAGGTTTAATTTTAAGCATTATATGGTTTAAGATTACTTTATTTATCGAAGGAAGAGTTATGTTTTGGATTGAAAATTGTTAGTGAACGGAATGGAAAGAAACATGATGAGGATTTTCTTTGAAATATGATTTTGAATGAATTTGGAAATGAGATATGGATTGATGAATTATGATGATGTTGAGAATGACTTAGACATTAATGAATGTTGAATGAATTATTTATATGGCTTATGAAATTGAATTATCTGAGACACGAGTTTCCCTGGATAAGCACAGTGGCTTGCCACCACTTGTTCCAGGTTGAGACTCGATACTCTGTTGACCCTACGACATAAGGGTGACCGGGCACTATAAATTCCCAGGAATGATATTCCCATTGAGAAATATTGATTATTTGAGAAAAAGCTATGCATAGACTCATGGGGATGCGCGTCGGGGGATAGTCTAAGGTTTTTGAACTTATCGGGTTGGCTGGATAACCGACAGATGAGCTCATTAGTCATAGGGCAGGCATACATCATATGCATTTGTATGCTTTGCTTGGGTTTGAATTTGTTTTGGTTTGTCTAATTGTTAAGCTATTCTTAACTGCTACCTAAACTATTTGCTGTAACTGCTACCTAAACCTGTGCTTTTCTTGTCTATCTTGCTTGTGTTTGTTCTGGTGTGATACATTTGAGAATGAACTTTGGTGCTGAGTTGATGATTGTGTTAACTGATTGCGTGGTTGGTTTATGATTGAGAATTTCTTATAAGAAAAGAAAGGTTTTTTTAATTTATGAAAGATTAAACATTGTTTCATTGAAAATGTTTTGAACGATTAGCTATTGGTTTTTAAAAGGATTCTTAAGGCAATGATAATCACTGAGCTTGAAAAAAAATTTTCTTATTAAATATCTTCTTATGACAATTCTAAAACTCCGTGATGAGACCGTGTGGTTAGGTTCTCACCTCTGCTACAGCTTTATCTTTTCAGGAGACGGATGAAAAAACTCACAAAGGGTTGTATTGCGTTTCTCTTAGTTGATAATACTGTTTAGTTTTTATTTATTTACCCCTCGCCATCAAAATTATATTATGTAAGAGGGATATGAGTTGTATGATTTGTATGTATATAATATGTATAAGTTACTTGAGTAAGAAATTTTGTATATGTATATGCTTGTTGTTTGTTTTATTTAAAAAGTATTCTTTTTCTGGTTTTCAAAAAGAACTCTGATACGATTTCGAGTCAAAGGCTCCTATTATATTATTAAATATATGAAGTTGTCGTAATACTTCTTGTTATCAGAGTAGCGCAGTCGGAAGCGTGACATTCTGATAGTGAAGGTGTTACAGTAAGCAAATTTTAAGAGATTTAAAAGGCCAATTCATGAGCTGTTAGCAAATATTGAATCAAAATTGACCAATCTAACAAGGTTTTAGCACATCTTTAACAAAAAGTAACAAAATTTTTTAAAGATGAACAACCGTTATCAAAATTTAGCACAATTTTTGTCAGCACAACACAAAACAAAGCAACAAATCAGAGTTCAATACATCAAATAGTATAAAGAAAGTATTAACTTAATACCATAAAGTTTTTAAATTCTAAATTATTAATATGATAATTAACACAGCAAATTCAATTAACAAAAATATAAAGAAACTCAACCAATGCCACTAAATTTCTCAGGAAGCCTTAAATTTTGATGCTGCACACAGGTATGAAACTTGATAATCAGCACGCTCACTCAATTGTAAAATTGAATATCACAGCCAAATCATCAAAACCAAAATTTTCCAAAACTTCACCAAAATAAATTACAGGAATTGATCAAATTTCACTGATTCACTTCAAACACAGATCATAGACTCACTATATAGGCATAGCACTCGGAATAATAAAGAAGCCAAGAACACAACAAAACTGAACAATTAAATAAATCTAAACAAAAAAAAGAAGCAAGACCAACCTTCCACAATTGCACAACACAACAGTTGGACAATCATCAACAAAATGTGTTCTCAAAACAAAAAAAAAAAGAAAAAAGAGAGTCATGTACTTAACAGAGGCGAGCAAGGATTAAAGGAGAAATAAGAACTGAAGGCGACCAAGACTAAGCTTGATGGAGGAACAAATCGCAGATGGAGGTAGCATAGCTGGAGGCGGCATTACATAGAGAAAAATCAAGGCTATAAGAGGGAGATGGCAGAATAGCGTCGGACAACGTTGACAAGAGAAGAGAGAGACGAGGGCAATGCAAACGAACACGAACGATAGCGCAGAAGAGGTCGATGGTGGTAGACACGAGTGCGAGCAGCGACGAGGTGGAAGGGAAGCTAATGGGGAGGCGACGAAGGCGGCATTGGGTGAGAGGGCGAGCTTAACTTAGGGTGAGAGACTGAGAGTGAGAGGTGTGGGAGGGAGATGAGGGAGAGAGGGTTCTTACAAAATGAGGGTCTCTAAATTAAGGTTCCCAAATTTGAATTTTGGGGTTAATTGTACCGGCAGATTTACCATTAGAAAAATCTGCCGGTAGCGCATAGCCTGTGATTAAAATGGTGCGTTTCATTTAATTATGTTACCATCAGATTATTTCGCCCCTAAATCTAATGGTAAAAATCGCGCCAATTTTTCTTTTTTTTTTCTTTTTCTCTTTAATATATTACCGGCGAATTTATCATTGAAAAATTAAATCTGACGGTAACTTTTTTACCCCGCGAATTCATTGCTAAATCTGTCGGTAAACCTGTCGCTAACCTTCAATATAAAATTCGACGATATTCAGCATTTTTCTTATGATGTCAGTTCTATACATTTTACACCAAATATAATACAAAAATTTAAATTAAGTCTCAGTCTTTTAATTTTTGTCTTTTAGTCTATATTTTCTTTTAAATGTAGTTTACTAATTTTATAATAAAAACAAAATAAAAAACTAATATAAATTATGTTAGAAGTCAAATACAAAATTTAATTAAATAAATTAAAAATTTAAAGATAAAATTGAGACTAGATCAAATTGAGAAGACTAATATGAGTGTTAATTGGAAAAATAATACATATAACAACAACAAAAATGAGTGAAAATGGGAAATAGGAAATTGCGAATTAGTAGATAGAGTCACAAGGTACGCCATCCAAGGAAGCTACGTGGGAGGCACATTTTGTCGATTTGTTGTAGAAAATTAAATCACAAGTTTGCGTGGTACACATTGAATTATCGGCTTGATACAGTGACATGTAAGTGCCGCAAATTTGTCTTAACAAAAAGTTGCTCTATTTTTTATTTGAAAAAAAATGAAAGCGATATTCCATGTCTTCATTCTAGGATTTATATAACAGATCAGATTTATATAACAGATACCCATACGTAGTATTCATTCAATATATATATAACAATTAACAAACAAAAAAAATAGTAAAAATGTAAGTTTAAGTACTAAAATCGTTCCTAAGGTCTGGGATGAAAATTAAAATCGTTTTCGATTTCTTTTGTTATTAAAATCATCCCCAACATTACAAAACGTTATAAAATCGTCCTTTTGTCCATAAATAAAATTTTTCGGACAATTTTGTTTTTAAACAAAAATTAAAAAGTCTCTTCACCTTCACCATTACCCTCTGCATTATCATCACCATCACCATCGCTACACCATAACCACCAATAATCTAGCAACACCAACAGCAACAATAAAAAATAAATCAACAAAAATTTCAAATTAAACAATTCAGCAATCATCAATTATAATTTCAGATCCAAAATTACCAACAACATAAATTAAAAAATTTAAAAAAGAAGAACTCATATGTTCTTCACAAAAAAAAGAAGAAGAAGAGAAAAAGAGAATGAACAACGCGAAAAAATTGGGAACAAGAACTCAAAATTGCAGTATCTCACATCACAAAATAGAAGCAATGGATTAATTTTGAGTTAACCAACATGATCTCACTAACGAAGCTATTATCCACTGCCACCAAAAATAGCCTTGAGCTTCTTCACTTCAGAAAGATCAAATAACGTAGTCTTGGTGATCAAATCAGAATTCAAGTTGCTACCAAACAACGCAACATCAAGAACAGACATCATCACCATTCATATATAATAGAAGCTTCATCATTCTACTCTTCACCTTCCTCACCCCACCACCACCCCCACTATCATCATCAACACCAGAACCCACCACCACCCCCACCTCAGAAAATCATAACTCAGAATAATCAACAAATTCACTTTGAACAATAATCAACAAATTCAGCAACAACAATATTCCAAATTTAAGCCAAATCATAGAAAATTAAATTATAGATATTCCATAACAAATTTCACTAAAAATTTAGAAATTGTACAACAAAAATCCAGTCCAAAGAAGAAGAAGAGGGCGGTGAGGGCGAGGAGGAGGAACAGTGGCGGATCACAAGAAGAAGAAGGAGGAGGAGGAGGAGGAGGAGGAGGAGGAACAGTGGCGGATCACAGGCGGCAGGACGGCGGTGCGGCGGTGCGACGGGGCGGCGGTATAGCAGTGCGGCGGTGCGGCTTCCCTTCCCTCCCCCTCCCCCCACCCCCAACCCCCTCAACGGCGGCCATGGCGGTGGTGACGCTCCGCTCGGTGGCTCACTCCCTCTCTCGCGCTGTCTCTCTTCTCAGCTCAACTCTGATTCGCGACGGCACTCTCTCTCCCTCTTCCCTTTGATGGCGACGATGACAAGCAAGGCAACTGGGCATGACAGTGGTGGCGCTGGACACGGCCTCCCTCTCTTCCCTTCTCATCTCTCCGTCACTCTCTCCCTCAAGCCCTCACCGTTTCTTTCTTTCTTTCTTTTTGTTTCATGAAGTCGTTTTTCTCTTTCCTTTATTTTTTATTTATTTTATTTTATAATTATATTTATTTTATTTTATAATTCTTTTAATGAGGGTAGTTTGGTAATAAAAAAATAAAATTGGTAAAAAAGATTATTTTAAAGCGTTTTTGAATATTGAGGATGATTTTAATAAGAAAAAAAGGTCTGGGACGATTTTGATTTTCGTCCCTTACCTTAGAGACGATTTTAGTACTTAACCAAAAAATGTACAACTTAAACAGGTCGATTAAAAAAAATCTAAAACAAATTTAAAAATTAATTTATATATATATATATATATATATTTAAAAATTAATTTTGATATATATAGCTTTGAAAGTTACCTGATTTGGGCTTCAACGTGAGGTCCAAACTCCTTCTGAAATAACATTCGACTTGTGCTGGTGCCGAGGTGCTGCCGTCCGAGTTCTTCCTAAGGAGGTGGAGACGGTATCTGTAAGAGACTTCGATATTTAAGTTAGCAAAAATTTTGAACAAATTTTTAGTAGATTGAGACTTGAATATATTTGAGAGTGTTAGTGTATTTATAATAAAATGGGTAACTATTTTTTAGAGTAATTTTACCTTTGTAGGTGGATAATTATTTTTTTTTATTTTAAAAATTTATTGAGATCTACTTTTTAAAGGAGATAGAGATAATAAGAGATATTTAAAAAAATAATTACTTATTTAAATAAGTAGGACTGAACTTTCTTATCATACCCGACTTCTTAGGATATAAACATATATATGTATGTGTCTTTTAAGTTATACTTATTTTACGATATATATATTTTTTAGACACATTATTAGATATTATTAAAACGGAAGGAAAAAAAACATATAAATATGTAATGAGCTTCCTATATATATTTTTACCGGTGAATCACTATTCAATATCACTATATCCAATATATACAATAAATATTACAAGTCGAAGTCAAAATAAATGTATAATAAAACTTAATAAAGGATTACGGGGTTAGAATTTAAGTGAAATTTATTTTTAACTTTTTATTTATATTCATATTTCTTATAATTAGAATTATTAAGTGATTATATTTGAATTAGAAGTATTTATTATTTTCTTCATAAAGAAATATAAATTCATAGTGTGTGGTTTTATCATGGTTCTAACCAATATCGTTAATTGAATAGTTGATATTAGAAGTGTATATGATTCGATCCAATTTTAAAGTCTCATTTTATACTCGAAATGTTAGGGAATTTTGAGTTGTTTAGTAGTAGTCCAAGTTAGAATGACAAAAGAACATCTGACCTAAAAAAATCACTTAATTAAATTTGGACTAGAATTCGAATCACTTGGTTCAACTTAGTCAGAAAATATGTTAACAAAATATATATGCTACATATTCATTCACTCATAGTACACTAAATTGAAATAAGTTCTATAGTGGTCTCTGAAATTCATGCAATTATTTAATGTGGTCTTCAAAATTTCACTTTCATCAATATAGTCCTCTAAATTCAGTTCTGGACACCATAATAGTCTTTGGACATCTTTTCAGTGATAAGTCAACTGCCTCAATACTGACGTGACATCACTTTGTCACGCTCGATGGTCCCAAAATGTTGCTGTTTTGGTTTGGTGCCCAGATGTGTATAAAATAACACTATTTGGATGATATGTAGCATGTAAAATAATTTCTCTCCAACATAAACAGCTTGTTCATCTTCTCCACTCCCACCCTTCCATTTCTTCGCCTTCTCTTCATCATTAGTGTTGCCGTAGGATTCTATTAGTAGGGTTAAAAGATTTGAAATAAGAACTCATCCGACAGACTCATTTAGTTGTTCATCTCCACGACAAGTACGAGGTTCTAACATTTTCATTGTTAGTTAAGGTAACTATTTTTGTTATTTTTTTTCAATGCAATAATGGTTCTTCATCATATTTGAGTTGCGAGTGTGATTAGGGTTTTCTCATTGAGAAATTCATTGTAATTTCTAGGTTTTGGTTTGTTTAAGGTAAGATGGATTTTGTGGGAATGCTCTGTTTTAACCGAATAGAACAAGAGTAGGGTAAATAATGGTCATAGTGTTAGAAAAATATGTATTCTTATGGTGTTGAATTTGTTTTTATTATGCATTAGTAGGCTAGAAAAATCTGTTTGTATTAAGTGTTGATTTTGAAATTTTTGCATATGAAAGAGATTTGGACATCATGTTTTATCATGCGGTGATTTAAAAAAAATGTAGAAGGGATAATAGTATATTCTCTAGATAATAAGGCTTGTTTAGGTGATCTAGATGTAGATACTCTAGATGCTTTTTACATAAGAAACTACCATAAAGAGCTTGAATATAGTGACATAAAGCAATGCTGATAGCATGTTCTTAGAAAAAGCTTGGAAAATGAGTTGAAAAACTTAAACAGTGATAAGAAGATAAGAGAGATGGTGAATTGTGCTAGAAAAATTGATGGAGCAATTGGTGTGCACTTGAAGCATAGAGTGTCAGTGCTAGAGATTTTAAAGGATAATAAGGCAGTTGTATATTTAGATGATGATGATGATAGAGAGGGGTGCAATGCTACTACATAGGTTCCTAAAAATCTCCCCAAACAAAATTTATGCACTCATGGTTACTCCCACCACTAATGAAAAGTCCATTCCACCAATGGCCAATTCTAGACCCAATAGGCATAGTAATTCTATTCCGAACAAAAAGAAAAATTCTCCAACAAAAAAAAAAAAAATAGAACCATCATCCTCAAAAATCAAAGTTGCAACCACATCCAAAGTCATATAGCTACCACCAGTTTCAAAGACTCTAATCCAACTCAAGTAGCCCATAAACAATACCAACTCTCCCAAGACAACTAAGTCTACCAAAAACAACCAACTCACCAAGTCTACCAAGTTTAGCATGTACGCCAAGTCAGATAAGCCCAATAAGTTGAAACAATCCAAGAAACCAGTATATCTACGAGACCCTGTATAAGATATGCTACTAGAGAATTCAAGGGTAAAGTCTTTAATAATGAAATTCTCTTTAAAGTGTCTTCTGACTCTTAATGAAAATGTGAAAAAATAGTTATTTTAGATCGGGCCCTGATGAAGACAATTTCTGTGACTCTGATACTTCATGACATGAGGTTAAGATTGGGAGCAGGAATAAGAAAAAAAAGATCCAGAAAGATATAAAAATTAGAAATGTCCATCCACTATCTAAAAAAAAGGATAAGATACTAGTTAAAGATGATGCATTGGTGCAGGATATTAATACTGATGAAGTTGATTTTGGATTTCTTGGTAATTTTTCTAAAGGTGCAGAATATGGCTTAGATCCTGGTGTTAATTTAGATGGCATTAACTCATGGCGCTCGAAAGAGATAAAGAATCCTCCAAATCAGAATATGGGCTACAAGAAGACTATGATTTTGATGATACATGTCCTATATTTAGGGAGGGTGCAATGTTTGAAGAGTTGCATCATGAGATTGGTATAAAATTTAGAACCACGTAGAATTTTAGAGAAACCATTTGAGAATATACAATTTAAGAGGGTAGGCGTATAAATCTAGAGAAAAATGATAGGATAAGATGAAGGTTAGTTTATAAGGTTAAGAAGTATCTATGGGTGGTTTATGCATCAAGGGACCATGAAAACTGACTCAAGAGGATATTTTTGGCAATTTCGAGCTAAATGGCAAGATAGTAATCTTGTCACGATCAAAGATCTGAATATTAGAAGAATTAGTCTAAAAAAAATAGTAGTGCTAAAGTGGCAGCAACTCATAAGGCTTATTGGGATAAGTCAGGGCAACAAGAGACTCAATAGTATTTTCAAGTCTAGTAGAGGACATAAATTTAATATTTATTTTCAAATTTTTTAGGTCTATGTTTAGTTTGTTTTGTTGTTACAGTTTGATAGAAGATTTGATTTAGTTTTGATTTGTTTAGTAGTATTTTTAGAAACTTCAATTTAAATTAAGTTATCTTGTCTTTAGAAGATTTAAATTTAGTTATCTTTTCTTATCTTTTAAGCTAATATCTTAGGAGTCTATTTAAATACTTTTTGTGAGATAATTTACACAATTTTTTATGAACAAATTTTTTGGGTGCTAATATACTTTTTTTTATGTGTGATCAAGTGAGGTGAGTGATTTGTGTAACTTGTTTCAAGAAAAAAATTGAAGGATCCAACCTAAGGTAATTCTTTAGTGTTAGTTCTTTCAATTTTCATCCTTCTGATCTAGGTTGTCAAGGACAGATTTTTTGAAAGTCTAGTAGAAAAAATCTTTCAGTGACCTAGGTAGTTAAGAACAGATTTTTAGAGGTCTAGTAGAAAAACCTTTATCTATTTTTTGTGTTTCTATTATGTCTTTTTGTGTGTCTCTTTTCTTATCTCCTTCATTCTTCATCCATCTTTTTTGTCTCTTTTCTTATTTCTTCAATTTTATCTGTATTTTTTTATCATCTGGTATTAGTTATAGGTCATAGGTAAATTATTATTTATCTACACGATTCACAATTTAAGGTTCTTGTTTAGTCTCTTTGTTTTAATTTTTGTTTCTACAATTTTACTTTAGAGTCAAATTAAAAAAATAAAAAATTTCAAAAAAATCTTTGTATAATTTTTTTGTTTATCTTTTATGTCTGTAATTTTATTTTACTAAATTTTTATAAAAAAATGAAAAAAAATTTGAAAAAAAAAATAGAAGAGGTTGTGTTATTAAAGTGCAAAAAAAAAAAAAAGAACAGAAAAAGAGGAGAAAAATGTCATACAATTAACGAGGTTATTTCAAAATTTTAAATTTGATTCAAATTACTCTGAAATATCAATTGAGATTGGAAATTCTTCTAGTGTCTCTATAACTCTAAAAAAATGTTTATCTTTGTTTTGTGTTCTTTGTCATATAATTTGATTTTTGTTTTCTGTCAAATTAAAAGTTTTTATCATTAAGTTTATTTTAGTTTGGTCTTTCTATTCTTTAATTTTTGATGTGTAACTTGTTAAAGCAATCTAAGAGTGAAAAAATTTATGTGTGGTGAGTTAAAAAGGGATAAAAGCCACAAATTGAGTGCAAATACGGGTAACCTAATTCGAGTGATACATGTAAGAAGATTGATCTGAGATCATTTTTATCCTTTTTTTCAGATTTTCAAATTAGAAACAACGAGGAATGAGAATTGTGATAGTGACGATGAAAGAATTTCATATGTGAGAAAAGGTTTTATATTTTGTTCGGTAGTCGGTTGCCGGACAGGTCGGTTGGTGATTGGAGGGGGTGAGAACGCCTCGATTGCGGTCGTACTGGGTTCGGATTTACCGTGTGGACGATCTCCCGTTGTGAAGGAAAAAAGGGGGGTGCCACCTGCAAAGACACTCCGACGCCCTAGTCAGATAGTATGCAAGCGGGGGAAATGATAGGTGGAAAGGTGACGTACCTCGGGGGAAGAGCCAGTCTTCCCCTTATATACATGTCAGTAGTGGGCCCCTCATGGGGACAGGCCCATATCCTCAAGGACGCTGTCCTATAGCTACGTGTGAGCCGTACGGGACGCGTGTCCGGGTCGGTTGAAGGGCGCGTAACCGGGCCGGGTGGAGCTCGGGCCGGGTTGACCCGCGGGGATCCTGGGCCAGGCCGTAACAGTGCCCCCACGCGCCAGTGGTAGTCGTGGGAGCTATCAATGGCGTGTCGTCTCGCATCTCATTTGTTCTCGTCAGGTCGGCCGCTCGTGGGAAGAATATGCCCCCAACGCGCGTGTCCCTTGGTTGCATAAGCAACCGTTTCATCGCATCGTTCCTTGCGCCGAGCATTGAATGCTCATAATGGGGTGGAAAAATCCTATTTGAAAAGACTATTCTGCCCCTAGGTTTTTCGTGCTTCCTGGGAGGCAGTTTTTAAACAGTCAGTTTTATGCTTCTGCACTTCTTCATACTTCCCATTCCTTCCTTTTTCTTGCTACAAAATTTCAGAACGTCGTTGTGGTGCCTTCGAACATCCCCCCTGTATCCTTCTGTGCTTGCAATTTCATCCTCCTTCCTCCAATTCAGGTAATTCTTGAATTCTTTTCTTTTATGCTTCTTTCTTGCATGCTTGTTGCTTGGTTTTTGTTGTTGTTGTGTAGCCTTTTGATGGTGGTTAGGTATGTTAGGGGGGTATCATTCCAGGGTAGGTTTTCCCCTGACCTTTTTACGTTTCAATTGTATTTAGCCTTAGTTGGGGAGTAGTGGGGGTAGTGTCTGTATTCAGCCTGAGCAACCGATCTCTTAGACTGACTGGATGGTCCCCCTATGTAGGTATGGCCCGCACGACCTCCCGGGCTTCTCCTTCTCCTGCGGCGTACGATCCCTACGCTTGGGTCGTTTCCGATGTGAAGGACTCGCCTAACCAAATGGGTGAGGAGGAACTCACCAAGTTCCGACAAGCCGAGTACTTGTGCGGAGGGACCGATAAGGAAGCCAATTATGACGTCTTTGTCCCGGCTCCTCAGGAGCGACTGTATGAGATCAACTTCAACCATCCCCGAGTTGCCGATTGGATTTGGTTCTACAAATCCATGTTTACTCAAGTTGGGGTTCGTATTCCATTTTCCGCCTTCCAAATGGCGCTTTTAGGTCGGGTTTCCATGGCGCCGTCGCAGTTGCATCCGAACAGCTGGGCCTCAATCCGCTGTTTCGAGATGGTTTGTGAATACCTTGAGCTGCCGGTGTCTGTAGATGTTTTTCTTTTCTTCTTCAATCTCACAAACCCTTCGAAGGAGGGGAAACATAAAAAGGGGTTCATGTCCTTCCGGTCTGCCCAAGGTCGGAGGATTTTTGGTTTGTTTGAGGACTCCTACCACGGATTTAAGGACAAATATTTCAAGGTCCGCCCTGTCAAAGATCGTCATCCCTTTTGGTTGTCGTTGGAGGGGGTACGGCTTATCCCGACCTATTGGAGCTTCGGGGCAGGGTCCAATGCCTTCGTCAAGGTAACCTATAAGGGCATGTCTGCGGTGGATAGGAAGATTGCCGATGTGTTGATGGCAGTCTCCGGGAGGAATCATGTGAATCCTCACCTCCTCATGGTTGATCGGGAGGCCGGTCGTAATTATATTTGTGAGAAGCCTCTGCTTGTTTTGCCTCTTATCTTCTTGCTTTTGTTAACATTTTGTTACGACTAACCGACTTCACTTCCTTTCTTACAGTGGGGATGTCTGCCGAGATAACGGGTCTCCCTAACTTGTTCCAAACCTTCCTGTGTGCAAGTGATGACGAGGGAGGCAATGAGAAATCTGCTGCTGAGAAGTCTGCTGCTCCCCCGGAGGACAAGGCTGCTTCCGAGCAAGGGGTTGCGGTCGATGAGACCGGCACCTCGGCTCAAGGTGCCCCGATCGAAGGCGACAAGGCGGTTCATGTTTCCCCCTTCCACGAGGTGATCGGCACTGGGGGTTCGACGTCTAACCCCGATGCCGATGACGAGGTGGAGGAGGTCCCCAGCCTCAAGAGGAAGAGGAGGACGTCGTCCAGTCCTGAGGGGGTTCTTACTGTCATGGAGAGGAATTTTGATGCCGGGAATTTTATAGATTCCCAGCTGATCCCCGGTACCGAAGAGTATTTTCATGAGTCATCTCTTGCCGGGCAGGCGAGGTGGATGTACCGTACCCTTTTACGCGGCGCCGTGATAGCTCGGAAAGCCGAGTTCGAACTGTCTGGGATGGAGTCCCTCCGTAGGAGGTTGGAATCTGCTGGGAAGGCTAATAATGAGTTTAAAAATGAAGTTGAGACTCTCCGGGAGCAGCTGACCCAATCTAAAGAGAAACTTGACGCCGCCGAGAAGAAAGCTATTGCTGCCGAAAAGAAGGCCACTACTGCTGAGAAGAAATTGGAAGAGTCAGACGCCACGGTTTCACGTCTTGTCGAGCGCGAAATGGCTTTAGAGAGTCAGGTCGGCGCGGCACAGAAACGGGTGGCCGAAATCGAAAAGGAGAAGCAAACCGCGGAGGCCGAACTGGCAACATGGAAAGCAAAGTATAAAGATGTCGTCAAGCAAGGGAAGGGTGCGATTTTGGCGACCGAGGAGTCCCTCAAAGCTCAGGTTAAAATTGTTGCCCCCGAGTTTGAGACGTCGGCGATCGGCGTCTACAAGGTCATTATAGACGGCAAGGTTGTTGACGTCCCCAAGAAATGAATCCTCTGTCAAACTTTTTTGTTTAGCCGTTTTATTTTGGCTTTTGTGAACAGTGACTTTTTAGTCGTTTGCCCGCTTTAATGTAGTTAACTTTTTCTTATTCGTCTGGTTGTGTTATCGTTTCTATTAACCGTTATTGGTTTATAGCTGTCGCTTATATTAATGAGTCGTGGCCTTTTTGCGTAGTCGTTTGTTATCACGGTAGTTAACGGGCTCCCGGGGTGATCAGTCCCGGGGCCGCGCATCGTTGTCGGGTTGTGATGGGACGGGTTGCCTGGGAAAAAGGAAAGGGAACAAGACACGAGAGAAAATTTGCACAAGTATATCTTATTCGGTAATTGCATAAAGGACCCATAGGTCATAATGGAAAGTTCAAATCTGCAATTTAACCACTTAGCTCAGTTGGTCGGCGTGTCGCCCCGTGTGTTAGGAGTAGAACCTTCTCAAGTTGTTTGCGTTCCATGTTCTTGGGACTTCCTTACCATTAAGCCTTTCTAACTTGAAAGCGCCTCTACCCATCTCTTTTTTGATTCTATAGGGGCCTTCCCAGTTTGCCGCCAACTTGCCTGCTCCAGGGGTCGGTGGGCCGATGTCGTTCCGCCTCAGGACGAGATCATTCGGCTCGAATTTCCTTTTGAGCACTTTGGTGTTGTAGCGCAGGGCCATTCTTTGCTTTAGCGCTGTCTCTGTCAAATGGGCCATTTCTCTGGCTTCGTCTATCAAGTCCTTTTCCACGGCTTCCTCCACTCCTTTCAAAAGTAGCCGGGGGCTCGGTTCCCCGATCTCTACGGGTATTACCGCATCTAACCCATATGTTAGTCGGAAAGGAGTCTCCTTAGTGGAGGATTGTTCGGTTGTTCGGTAAGACCAGAGTACCAAGGCTAGTTCGTCGGCCCAAGCACCCTTTTTATTATCCAATCGCTTCTTTAGCCCTAAGAGGATAATCTTGTTCGCGGACTCCACCTGTCCGTTTGTCTGGGGGTGTTCTACTGAGGAGAACCTCTGTCTTATACCCAGGCCGGTGAGAAATTCTGTGAACTTCTTGTCGGTAAATTGCGTGCCGTTGTCCGAGATGACGACTTCTGGGATCCCGAATCGCGTTATCACCTGCCTCCACATGAATTTCTTGCAATTGGATGAGGATATGCTAGCTAGTGGTTCAGCTTCTATCCATTTGGTGTAGTAATCAATGGCGACTATGAGGTACTTGACTTGCCCAGGACCGACTGGGAAGGGTCCCAAGAGGTCGACACCCCATTGAGAGAATGGCCGGGAGGACGTTAACAGGCTTAACTCGGAGGCCGCTGCCCTGTGGAAATTGGCGTTCTCTTGACACTTCACGTATTTTTTGACAAACTCTTTGGAGTCTGCCATCATTGACGGCCAATAGTATCCGGCTCGAATTAATTTTCTTGCTAGGGCCTTGCCTCCTATGTGGTGTCTGCAGCAGCCTTCATGGACTTCCCTGAGGACGTAGTCCGTTTGGTCGGGGTGTAAGCACTTCAATAGGGGCTGGTTGAGCCCTTTCTTGAATAGCTGTCCTTGGATGACGGCGTATTTGGCTGCTTCCCTTCTCAGTTTCGCCGCGTCCTTTTCGTCGTCAGGGAGTTTGCCATTTTCTAGGAAGCTAGTGATGGGGTCTAGCCATGAAGAGCCCAGCCTTGTCACGTACAAGGTGACCGCTGGCTCTCTCGTCATACCTTGGATGAGAGACCGGTTGCCTTCTCCCGGTTTAGTGCTGGCCAACTTTGATAGGAGGTCTGCCCGTGTGTTCCTTTCTCTAGGCACGTGGTGGACCGTGACCTCCTCAAAATTTTGGCTTAAGTTTTTGACTTTTTCCAAGTACTTTTGTAATAACGAGTCTTTGGCTTGGTAGCTCCCGTTTACCTGGGAGGTGACGACCTGAGAATCGCTGCATATTTCCAGCCTTGTTGCTCCGACTTCCGCTGTTAGGGTCAAGCCCCCTATAAGGGCTTCGTATTCTGCCTGGTTGTTCGAAATGGGAAATTCGAACCTGATCGATTGCTCGTATACGACTCCAACCGGGCTTTCCAGGATGATCCCGGCACCTCCAAATGTCTGGTTGGAAGCTCCGTCCACGTGGAGCTTCCACCATGTGCTCGTTTCTTCGGTTGGGTCCCCAGTTACTTCTACCAGAAAATCTGCCATCGCCTGCGCCTTGATGGCTTGCCGGGGTTCGTATCGTATGTCGTATTGGGAGAGTTCGATGGACCAAGTCATCATTCTCCCTGCTAAGTCGGGTTTTTGAAGTACTTGCCGGATTCCTTGGTCCGTTCTTACGACAACCTGGTGACTTTGGAAGTATTGCTTTAACCTTCGTGAGGAGGTCAAGAGTGCTAGAGCTAGCTTTTCCAGTTTGTTGTACCTTAATTCTGCCCCTTGCAGGGCTCTGCTTATGAAATAGACCGGCTGTTGAGCCCTCCCTTCTTCCCGCACCAAAACTGCGGCCAGGGCTTCTCCTGTTATGGCGAGGTACAGGTATAGCGGCTCCCCGTCCTTTAGCTTCCCGAGCACAGGTGGTGCCGCCAGGATTTCCTTGAAGTGCTGAAAGGCTTCCTCACATGCGGGTGTCCACTCGAACGCCATCCCTTTCTTCATGAGGTTAAAGAACGGCAGGGCCTTTGTTACCGATGCTCCGAGAAACCGGGATAATGAGGTCAGCCGCCCCGCCAACCTTTGGACGTCCTTGATACAACCTGGGCTCTTCATCTGGAGTATCGCTTGGCACTTCTCCGGGTTGGCTTCTACCCCTCTCTGAGTTATCATAAATCCTAGGAACTTGCCAGCTTCCATGGCGAAGGCACATTTGAGGGGGTTCAGCCTCATGCCGTGTTGCCGGAGAGATGCGAATACATTTTCCAGATCCTTTAGGAGGTCGTCGGGTCGCGTTGTTTTCGCGAGGATGTCGTCGACGTAAACTTCCACTGTCTTGCCTATAAGATCGTGGAATATCTTGTTCATCAGCCTTTGGTATGTTGCCCCTGCGTTTTTCAGGCCGAACGGCATCACCATGTAGCAGAAGGTTCCCCCCGGCGTTATGAACGCCGTCTTGTCTTCATCTGGACGGTGCATCGGTATCTGGTTATAACCAGAGTAGGCGTCCATGAAGCTCAGGTAACGGTAGCCCGTCGTAGCGTCGACGAGTGCGTCTATGTTAGGGAGGGGAAAACAATCCTTAGGGCATGCCTTGTTAAGGTCAGAGTAGTCTACACACATTCTCCACTTGCCGTTGTGCTTTTTCACTAGAACAACATTCGAGAGCCACGTCGAGTAGTCTACTTCTCGTAAGAAACCTGCTTCTAGGAGGCTGGCCGTCTGCCTAGCCACTTCCTCCGCCCTCTTTGTTGACATCTTTCTTCTGCGTTGCGTTACCGGGCGTGCTTCCGACCTGACGGCCAGATGGTGTGACATGATTTTTGGATTTATGCCCGGCATGTCGGCAGGTGTCCAGGCAAACAAATCCCTATTGGCCCTTATCATTTCGATCAAGGGCTCCTTTAACTCATGTGGGAGGTTCTTGTTGATGAACGTGAATTTCTCCTCCGTGTCACCGATTATGAATTTTTCCAGGTCCTCTTCTGGTTCCGGTCTAGGTTTGTCGTCTACCCTGGCGTCCAGGTCAGCTAGGAACACACCGGACGCCTCTTTTGATTTCTTTCTTAGGGAGAGGCTGGCGTTATCGCAGGCGACCGCCGTCTCGAGATCCCCTCTTATGGACCCTATAGATCCATCATCAGTAACGAACTTCATGACTAGCAGCTTCGTGTTGATTATCGCTTCCACATCGTTTATCGTCTTCCTTCCCAAGATGATGTTATAGGCGGTGGAATCTTGGAGGATCACGAACTCGGCCATCGTCGACCTTCGACCTTGAGTTTGTCCCACCAAGATCGGTAGGGATATTACTCCGTCAGGTTTAATGAAGTGGTTGCCCAATCCAATGACCCCGTGTTGGTGGGTCATCAGATCGGCGTCCCTTAGCCCCAGTGCGTCAAATACGTTGCGGAACATGATGTTTGAATCAGCCCCTGTGTCGACAAGGATGTGTTTGACGAGGCCGGTTCCCACTCTGGCCGTAATGACCATGGGAGGGTTTTCCGGGGCGTCGTCGAACCATTTGTCTTCTGGGCCGAAAGAAATAGACGGAGACTTCTTAGAGTTTCGCACCAACGAGGAGGAGACCGCCAAGACCTTAGCATCTTTCTTGTGCGCCGATCGGGATCTTGGCGCGGTGTTTTTGGCTGTTACCACGTTTACCACAGTGAGGCCGTGGTCTCTATCTTCTGGCTCTTGTCGCCGCTTTGCCAAACGGGTTTTGGCTTCTTCATCATGGTCGCGATAGCGTCTCCTCGGCTCTCTGATAAGATGAGAGAATGCTGCTAGCTTGCTGGTGCATGAAATTGTGATCAATACTTTTCACAGCTCAAGAACAATCCCCGGTAATGGCTCCAAAGACTTGGTGCACAATACCATGGCATAAACACAACTTCGCACAACTAACCAGCAAGTGCACTGGGTCGTCCAAGTAATAAACCTTACGCGAGTAAGGGTCGATCCCACGGAGATTGTTGGTATGAAGCAAGCTATGGTCACCTTGTAGATCTCAGTCAGGCAGACTCAAATGGGTATAGTGATAAACGAATAAAGCATAAAGATAAAGATAGAGATACTTATGTATATCATTGGTGAGAGCTTCAGATAAGTGTATGAAGATGCCTTCCCTTCCGTCTCTCTGCTTTCCTACAGTCTTCATCCAATCCTTCTTACTCCTTTCCATGGCAAGTTCATGTAGGGTTTCACCGTTGTCAGTGGCTACCTCCCATCCTCTCAGTGAAAATGTTCCCATGCTCTGTCACAGCATATGGCTAATCAGCTGTCGGTTCTCGGTCAGGCCGGAATAAAATCCATCGATTCTTTTGCGTCTGTCACTAACGCCTCGCCTGCTAGGAGTTTGAAGCACGTCACAGTCATTCAATCATTGAATCCTACTCAGAATACCACAGACAAGGTTTAGACCTTCCGGATTCTCTTGAATGCTGCCATCAGTTCTCGCCTATACCACGAAGACTCTGATCTCACGGAATGGCTGGCTCGTTTGTCAGGCGAGCACTCGGTTGTCAGGCGATCAACCATGCATCGTGTATCAGGAATCCAAGAGATATTCACTAAGCCTCGTATGCTTGTAGAACAAGAGTGGTTGTCAGTCACTTTGTTCATAAGTGAGAATGATGATGAGTGTCACGGATCATCACATTCATCAAGTTGAAGAACAGGTGATATCTTGGAACAAGAACAAGTGGAATTGAATAGAAGAACAATAGTAATTGCATTAATACTCGAGGTACAGCAGAGCTCCACACCTTAATCTATGGTGTGTAGAAACTCCACCGTTGAAAATACATAAGAACAAGGTCTAGGCATGGCCGTGAGGCCAGCCCCCAAATGATCTAAGAACTAGATGTCCAAAGATGATCTAGAGATCTAAAGTGATCAAAAGATGAAAATACAATAGTAAAAGGTCCTATATATAGAAAACTAGTAGCCTAGGGTGTACAGAGATGAGTAAATGTCATAAAAATCCACTTCCGGGCCCACTTGGTGTGTGCTTGGGCTGAGCAATGAAGCATTTTCGTGTAGAGACTCTTCTTGGAGTTAAACGCCAGCTTTTATGCCAGTTTGGGCGTTTAACTCCCATTTAGGTGCCAGTTCCGGCGTTTAACGCTGGGATTTCTGAGGGTGACTTTGAACGCCGGTTTGGGCCATCAAATCTTAGGCAAAGTATGAACTATCATATATTGCTGGAAAGCCCAGGATGTCTAATTTCCAACGCCATTGAGAGCGCGCCAATTGGGCTTCTGTAGCTCCAGAAAATCCACTTTGAGTGCAGGGAGGTCAGAATCCAACAGCATCTGCAGTCCTTTTCAGTCTCTGGATCAGATTTTTGCTCAGGTCCCTCAATTTCAGCCAGAAAATACCTGAAATCACAGAAAAACACACAAACTCATAGTAAAGTCCAGAAAAGTGAATTTTAACTAAAAACTAATAAAAATATACTAAAAACTAACTAGATCATACTAAAAACATACTAAAAACAATGCCAAAAAGCGTATAAATTATCCGCTCATCACAACACCAAACTTAAATTGTTGCTTGTCCTCAAGCAACTGAAAATCAAATAAGATAAAAAGAAGAGAATATACTATAGACTCCAAATTATCAATGAAACTTAGCTCCAAATTAGATGAGCGGGACTAGTAGCTTTTTGCCTCCGAACAGTTTTGGCATCTCACTCTATCTTTTGAAATTCAGAATGATTGGCTTCTTTAGGAACTCAGAATCCAGATAGTGTTATTGATTCTCCTAGTTAAGTATGATGATTCTTGAACACAGCTACTTATTGAGTCTTGGCCGTGGCCCAAAGCACTCTGTCATTCAGTATTACCACCGGATACATACATGCCACAGACACATAATTGGGTGAACCTTTTCAGATTGTGACTCAGCTTTGCTAGAGTCCCCAATTAGAGGTGTCCAGGGTTCTTAAGCACACTCTTTTTGCCTTGGATCACAACTTTATTTCTTTCTTTTTCTTTTCTTTTTCTTTCTCCCCTTTTTTTTCTTTTTCGTTTTTCTCTTTCTCTTCTTTTTTTTTTTGTATTCACTGCTTTTTCTTGCTTCAAGAATCATTTTTATGATTTTTCAGATCCTCAGTAACATGTCTCCTTTTTCATCATTCTTTCAAGAGCCAACAATTTTTAACATTCATGAACAACAAATTCAAAAGACATATGCACTGTTCAAGCATACATTCAGAGAACAAAAGTGTTGCCACCACATCAAACTAATTAAGCTAGTTTTAAAGATGAATTTGAAATCCTGTACTTCTTGTTCTTTTGTAATAAAAACAGTTTTCATTTAAGAAAGGTGATGGATTCATATTCATAGCTTTAAGGCATAGACACTAAGACACTAATGATCATAAGACACAAACATAGACAAACATAAGCATGAAAATTTCGAAAAACAGAAAAACAAAGAACAAGGAAATTAAAGAACGGGTCCACCTTAGTGATAGCGGCTTGTTCTTCCTCTTGAAGATCCTATGGAGTGCTTGAGCTCCTCAATGTCTCTTCCTTGTCTTTGTTGCTCCTCTCTCATGATTCTTTGATCTTCTCTAATTTCATGGAGGAGAATGGAGTGTTCTTGGTGCTCCACCCTTAGTTGTCCCATGTTGGAACTCAATTCTCCTAGGGAGGTGTTGATTTGCTCCCAATAGTTTTGTGGAGGAAAGTGCATCCCTTGAGGCATCTTAGGGACTTCATGAGGAGGAGGATCTCTTGTTTGCTCCATCCTTTTCTTAGTGATGAGCTTGAGGTCATGCCTTCTCAGTTAAACCGGCTTCCCTCTTGAATTTCTCTTCCATTGGGCGTCCTCTTCACAGATATCTATGAGGACTTGGTCCAACCTTTTGATCAAAGTTGACCCTTCTTCATGGCCACAACTTCATAGAAGTGGTCTTTGATGCACCCTTGAGATGAATCTCTCCATCTCTCATGACTCGGAGGTAGAAGCTTTTGCCTTCCCTTTCCTCTTTCTAGAGGTTTCTCCGGCCTTGGATGCCATAAATGGTTATGGAAAAACAAAAAGCAATGCTTTTACCACACCAAACTTAAAAGGTTTGCTCGTCCTCGAGCAAAAGAAGAAAGAAGAGAGTAGAAGAAGAAGAAATGGAGGAGATGGAGGTGGCTTATGGTTCGGCCAAAAGGGGGGAAGAAGTGGTTTGATTATGAATGGTGAGGTAGGTGAAGAGAGGGGTAGGGTTCGGTCATGTAAGGGTGGGTTTGGGAGGGAAAGTGGTTTGAAGTGATTGGTGAATGGGTGAAGAAGAAGAGAGAGGGTGGTGGGGTAGGTGGGGATCCTGTGGGGTCCACAGATCCTGAGGTGTCAAGGAAAAGTCATCCCTGCACCAAGTGGCATTCAAAATCACGTTTTGAGCCATTTCTGGCGTTAAACGCCGGGCTGGTGCCCCTTTCTGGCGTTTAACGCCAGGTTCTTGCCCTTTTCTGGCGTTTAACGCCAGTCTGGTGCCCCTTTCTGGCGTTAAACGCCCAGAATGGTGCCAGACTGGGCGTTAAACGCCCAACTGCTAGCCTTACTGGCGTTTAAACGCCAGTAGGTTCTTCCTCCAGGGTGTGCTGTTTTTCTTCCTGTTTTTCATTCTGTTTTTGCCTTTTCAATTGATTTTGTGACTTCTTATGATCATCAACCTACAAAAAAAACATAAAATAACAAAAGAAAATAGATAAAATATAACATTGGGTTGCCTCCCAACAAGCGCTTCTTTAATGTCAGTAGCTTGACAGAAGGCTCTCATGGAGCCTCATATTTTCTCAGAGCAATGTTGGAACCTCCCAACACCAAACTTAGAGTTTGAATGTGGGGGTTCAACACCAAACTTAGAGTTTGGTTGTGGCCTCCCAACACCAAACTTAGAGTTTGACTGTGGGGGCTCTGTTTGACTCTGATTTGAGAGAAGCTCTTCATGCTTCTTCTCCATGGTGACAGAGGGATATCCTTGAGCCTTAAACACAAAGGATTCTTCATTCACTTGAATGATCAGTTCACCTCCATCAGCATCAATCACAGCCTTTGCTGTGGCTAGGAAGGGTCTGCCAAGGATGATGGATTCATCCATGCACTTCCCAGTCTCTAGGATTATGAAATCAGTAGGGATGTAATGGTCTTCAATCTTCACCAAGACATCCTCTACAAGTCCATAAGCTTGTTTTCTTGAGTTGTCTGCCATCTCTAGTGAGATTTTTGCAGCTTGTACCTCAAAGATCCCTAGCTTCTCCATTACAGAGAGAGGCATGAGGTTTACACTTGACCCTAAGTCACACAGAGCCTTCTTGAAGGTCATGGTGTCTATGGTACAAGGTACTGAAAACTTCCCAGGATCTTGTCTCTTTTGAGGTAATTTCTGCCTAGACAAGTCATCTAGTTCTTTGGTGAGCAAAGGAGGTTCATCCTCCCAAGTCTCATTTCCAAATAACTTGTCATTTAGCTTCATGATTGCTCCAAGGTATTTAGCAACTTGCTCTTCAGTGACATACTCATCCTCTTCAGAGGAAGAATACTCATCAGAGCTCATAAAAGGCAGAAGTAAGTCTAATGGAATCTCTATGGTCTCATTTTGAGACTCAGATTCCCATGGTTCCTCATTAGGGAACTCATTGGAGGTTAGTGCACGCCCATTGAGGTCTTCCTCAGTGGCGTTCACTTCCTCTCCCTCCTCTCCAAATTCGGCGATGTTGATGGCCTTGCACTCTCCTTTTGGATTTTCTTCTGTATTACTTGGGAGAGTACTAGGAGGGAGTTCAGTAACTTTCTTGCTCAGCTGTCCCACTTGTGCCTCCAAATTCCTAATGGAGGACCTTGTTTCAGTCATGAAACTTTGAGTGGTTTTGATTAGATCAGAGACCATGGTTGCTAAGTCAGAGGGGTTCTGCTTAGAATTCTCTGTCTGTTGCTGAGAAGATGATGGAAAAGGCTTGCCATTGCTAAACCTGTTTCTTCCACCATTATTGTTGAAACCTTGTTGAGGTCTCTCTTGATTCTTCCATGAGAAATTTGGGTGATTTCTCCATGAAGAATTATAGGTGTTTCCATAGGGTTCTCCTAGGTAATTCACCTCTTCCATTGAAGGGTTCTCAGGATCATAAGCTTCTTCTTCAGAGGAAGCCTCCTTAGTGCTGCTTGGTGCATTTTGCATTCCAGACAGACTTTGAGAAATCAAATTGACTTGTTGAGTCAATATCTTATTCTGAGCCAAAATGGCATTCAGAGCATCAATCTCAAGAACTCCTTTCTTCTGACTTGTCCCATTGTTCAAAGGATTCCTTTCAGAAGTGTACATGAATTGGTTATTTGCAACCATTTCAATGAGTTCTTGAGCCTCTGTAGGCGTCTTCTTCAGATGAAGATATCCTCCAGCAGAGCTATCCAAAGACATCTTGGATAGTTCAGAGAGACCATCATAGAAAATACCTATGATGCTCCATTCAGAAAGCATGTCAGAGGGACATTTTCTGATCAATTGTTTGTATCTTTCCCAAGCTTCATAGAGGGATTCTCCATCCTTCTGTCTGAAGGTTTGGACTTCCACTCTAAGCTTACTCAATTTTTGAGGTGGAAAGAACTTTGCCAAGAAGGCATTGACTAGCTTTTCCCAAGAGTCCAGGCTTTCTTTAGGTTGAGAGTCCAACCATATTCTAGCTCTGTCTCTTACAGCAAAAGGGAATAGCATCAGTCTGTAGACCTCAGGGTCTACCCCATTAGTCTTGACAGTGTCACAGATTTGCAAGAATTCAGCTAAGAACTGATGAGGATCTTCCAATGGAAGTCCATGGAACTTGCAATTCTGTTGCATTAGAGAAACTAATTGAGGCTTAAGCTCAAAGTTGTTTGCTCCAATGGCAGGGATAGAGATGCTTCTCCCATAGAAGTCGGGAGTAGGTGCAGTAAAGTCACCCAGCACCTTCCTTGCATTGTTTGCATTGTTGTTGTTTTCGGCTGCCATGTCTTCTTCTTCTTTGAAGAATTCGGTTAGGTCCTCTACAGAGAGTTGTGCCTTAGTTTCTCTTAGCTTTCGCTTCAAGGTCCTTTCAGGTTCAGGGTCAGCTTCAACAAGAATGCCTTTATCTTTGTTCCTGCTCATATGAAAGAGAAGAGAACAAGAAAATATGGAATCCTCTATGTCACAGTATAGAGATTCCTTAAGGTGTCAGAGGAAAAGAAAAGTAGAAGACAGAAGTAGAAAATTCGAACTTATCAAAGAAGATGAAGTTCGAATTTTGCATTAAGGAATAGAGTTAGTTCATAAATAGAAGGATGTGAGAAGAAGGGAAGTAATTTTCGAAAATTAAGTTAAAAAGATTTTAAAAACATTTTGAAAAACTTTAATTTGATTTTCGAAAACAAGAGTGAGAAAGAGATCAAGTAATTTTTTTGAAAAAGATTTTGAAATTAGAAATCAAAAAGATTTGATTGAAAACTAGTTTTGAAAAAGATGTGATTAAAAAGATATGATAAAAAAATTATGCTTTTAAAAAGATATGATTTGAAAACAATTTTAAAAAGATTTGATTTTAAAAATTAATGACTTGCCTAACAAGAAAAGATATGATTCAAACATTAAACCTTTCTCAACAGAAAAGGCAACATACTTAAAATGTTCAATCAAATCATTAATTGTTAGTAAGTATCTTTAAAAAAAGAAAGAAATTGATTTTGAAAACATTTGATTGAAAAGATATGATTTGAAAAAGATTTGATTTTGAAAAACTTTGAAAACTTGAAAAAAATTGATTTTGAAAACAAAATCTTCCCCCTTGTGCCATCCTGGCGTTAAACGCCCAGAATGGTGCACATTCTGGCGTTTAACGCCCAAAACTATACCCTTTTGGGCGTTAAACGCCCAACCAGGTACCCTGGCTAGCGTTTAAACGCCAGTCTGTCTTCTTCACTGGGCATTTTTGAATGCCCAGCTTTTTCTGTATGATTCCTCTGCAGTATATTCTGAATCTTCAATTCTCTGTATTATTGACTTGAAAAGACACAAATTAAAAATATTTTTGGATTTTTAATAATGAGGAATAATCAAAATGCAACTAAAATCAAATAACAATGCATGCAAGACACCAAACTTAGCAGTTTGTATACTACTGACACTAACAAAATGAGAATGCATATGAGAGATAACAAAACACTCAAGTCAATAGAATTCAAAGATCAAAACAAGGAAATCATCAAGAACAACTTGAAGATTAATGAAGACACATGCATAAATTCGAAAAATGCAAGAAGAACAGAAACATGCAATTGACACCAAACTTAAAATGAGACACTAGACTTAAACAAGAAATATTTTTTTGTTTTTATGATTTTGTAATTTTTTTGGATTTTTCGAAAATTAAGTGGAAGAAGAAAATAAAGGTATCAAAATTCTTAATGAGAATTCCAGGAATCATGCAATGTTAGTCTAAAGCTTTAGTCTAAAGGAATTAGACAAAGCTAGCTAAGCTTCAGCAGGACATTGCATTCAAGAGCTAAATTGATGATGATCAATCAGCTTTGGTGATGATAAGAACATCACCTTGAAACACTAGAATTCATTCTTAAGAACTTTGAAGAAAAATAATACCTAATCTAAGCAACAAGATGAACCGTCAGTTGTCCATACTCGAACAATCCCCGGCAACGGCGCCAAAAACTTGGTGCACGAAATTGTGATCAATACTTTTCACAGCTCAAGAACAATCCCCGGTAATGGCTCCAAAGACTTGGTGCACAATACCATGGCATAAACACAACTTCGCACAACTAACCAGCAAGTGCACTGGGTCGTCCAAGTAATAAACCTTACGCGAGTAAGGGTCGATCCCACGGAGATTGTTGGTATGAAGCAAGCTATGGTCACCTTGTAGATCTCAGTCAGGCAGACTCAAATGGGTATAGAGATAAACGAATAAAGCATAAAGATAAAGATAGAGATACTTATGTATATCATTGGTGAGAGCTTCAGATAAGTGTATGAAGATGCCTTCCCTTCCGTCTCTCTGCTTTCCTACAGTCTTCATCCAATCCTTCTTACTCCTTTCCATGGCAAGCTCATGTAGGGTTTCACCGTTGTCAGTGGCTACCTCCCATCCTCTCAGTGAAAATGTTCCCATGCTCTGTCACAGCATATGGCTAATCAGCTGTCGGTTCTTGGTCAGGCCGGAATAAAATCCATCGATTCTTTTGCGTCTGTCACTAACGCCCCGCCTGCTAGGAGTTTGAAGCACGTCACAGTCATTCAATCATTGAATCCTACTCAGAATACCACAGACAAGGTTTAGACCTTCCGGATTCTCTTGAATGCTGCCATCAGTTCTCGCCTATACCACGAAGACTCTGATCTCACGGAATGGCTGGCTCGTTTGTCAGGCGAGCACTCGGTTGTCAGGCGATCAACCATGCATCGTGTATCAGGAATCCAAGAGATATTCACTAAGCCTCGTATGCTTGTAGAACAAGAGTGGTTGTCAGTCACTTTGTTCATAAGTGAGAATGATGATGAGTGTCACGGATCATCACATTCATCAAGTTGAAGAACAGGTGATATCTTGGAACAAGAACAAGTGGAATTGAATAGAAGAACAATAGTAATTGCATTAATACTCGAGGTACAGCAGAGCTCCACACCTTAATCTATGGTGTGTAGAAACTCCACCGTTGAAAATAAATAAGAACAAGGTCTAGGCATGGCCGTGAGGCCAGCCCCCAAATGATCTAAGAACTAGATGTCCAAAGATGATCTAGAGATCTAAAGTGATCAAAAGATGAAAATACAATAGTAAAAGTTCCTATATATAGAAAACTAGTAGCCTAGGGTGTACAGAGATGAGTAAATGTCATAAAAATCCACTTCCGGGCCCACTTGGTGTGTACTTGGGCTGAGCAATGAAGCATTTTCGTGTAGAGACTCTTCTTGGAGTTAAACGCCAGCTTTTATGCCAGTTTGGGCGTTTAACTCCCATTTAGGTGCCAGTTCCGGCGTTTAACGCTGGGATTTCTGAGGGTGACTTTGAACACCGGTTTGGGCCATCAAATCTTAGGCAAAGTATGAACTATCATATATTGCTGGAAAGCCCAGGATGTCTAATTTCCAACGCCATTGAGAGCGCGCCAATTGGGCTTCTGTAGCTCCAGAAAATCCACTTCGAGTGCAGGGAGGTCAGAATCCAACAGCATCTGCAGTCCTTTTCAGTCTCTGGATCAGATTTTTGCTCAGGTCCCTCAATTTCAGCCAGAAAATACCTGAAATCACAGAAAAACACACAAACTCATAGTAAAGTCCAGAAAAGTGAATTTTAACTAAAAACTAATAAAAATATACTAAAAACTAACTAGATCATACTAAAAACATACTAAAAACAATGCCAAAAAGCGTATAAATTATCCGCTCATCACTTGCCTTCCCTTATCACTTGTTCTAGTGCATCCTTCAGGTCAAAGCAGTCCTGTGTTTGGTGACTGTAACCCTTGTGGTAGTCGCAATAGAAGTTCTTGTTTCCTCCCGTACGGTCCTTGAGTGGTCGGGGCTTCGGCAGGATCCCCTTCTCGGCTATTTGTTGATAAACTTCCATGATGGGAAGAGTGAGCGGGGTGTAGTTGGCGAATTTCCCGACCCGGGGGAACGACCTGGGAGCCTTGCTTGGCGCCTCCTCCCTGGTTTGTTCCTTCAGTCTTTCTCCGTTACCGGGTTGCCGAGATTGGCTGTAGCCGGACTGCCGTTTATTGGCACCCACGACTCGGCTGACTTCCTCGTCGTTTATATACTCTTTGGCTACCGTCTGGATCTCGTGCATCGTCCAAACTGGTTTCGTGGTAAGGTGTTTTCGAAAGTTTTTGTTGAGGAGGCCGTTCGTCAGACAAAGGCTGGCCACCGAATCGGTTAGGCCGTCGATTTCCAAGCACTCGTCGTTGAACCGATCCAGGTATTTTCTGGTCGACTCTCCCTGTCTCTGGGTTACCCCCAGAAGGTTGATCGGGTGCTTTGCCTTTGCTATTCGTGTTGTAAATTGGGCCAGGAATGCACGACTGATGTCCGAGAACCCGTGGATGGAACCCTGCGGTAGGCCGTTGAACCATCTGATCGCGGGTCCCGCTAGGGTTACCGGGAAAGCTCGGCACCTCACCTCGTCCCCTACTCCCTCTAGATTCATCCTCACTTCGAAGGCCGTGAGGTGTTCTAGGGGATCCTGAGTTCCATCATACCTCATGTTCGTTGGTTTGTCGAAATGCTTCGGCAACCGGACTTCTAGAATGGATCGGTGGAATGGGGTGGCGCCCATTATCACGGGTTGTCGTGTTTTCCCAGACCTCCCTTCCTCGTCTTCGCGATCTCGTGCTGTGCGGCGGGCTTCCCTACCTCGGGAGTAGATGATCGTGTCATGTCGTCTTCTTGGGATCGGGGACTCTTCTCGCGTGCTTTCCGCTTCCGTTCGGGATGCGGAGGCACGTCGTAGATGGCTTCGGTGGGAGTCCCTCTCTTGGGTTTCAGGGGATGGGGTGTAACTGGGATCGGTGGTTCGCCCGTCGCGCTCCTGGTCGGCCAGTTGTCGTTCCAGGTTCTGGACCCTATGGCGTAGCTCTTGCATTATTATGGCGCTGTCGCCGCCCGTTCCTCCAAAAGGTCGCGTCCTTGTGTGTTGTTCAGTGTGTTGTCGGGGGGACCTTCGTCGTCCTCTTAGTGAGGCGACAGAGGCCGCCCCTTCCGCTCCGGCTCCTCGGCCTTGGTCTCTGGGACCCGGCACAACATCCATTAAGGCGTTCTCCATAGACGGCGCCAATGTTCGGTAGTCGGTTGCCGGACAGGTCGGTTGGTGATTGGAGGGGGTGAGAACGCCTCGATTGCGGTCGTACTGGGTTCGGATTTACAGTGTGGACGATCTCCCGTTGTGAAGGAAAAAAGGGGGGTGCCACCTGCAAAGACACTCCGACGCCCTAGTCAGATAGTATGCAGGCGGGGGAAATGGGTGGAAAGGTGACGTACCTCGGGGGAAGAGCCAGTCTTCCCCTTATATACATGTCAGTAGTGGGCCCCTCATGGGGACAGGCCCATATTCTCAAGGACGCTGTCCTATAGCTACGTGTGAGCCGTACGGGACGCGTGTCCGGGTCGGTTGAAGGGTGCGTAACCGGGCCGGGTGGAGCTCGGGCCGGGTTGACCCGCGGGCCTGGGCCAGGCCGTAACATATTTCAAATTCCTGTATTTAAAGGAAGGAATGATGCTGAAGCTTATTTTGAGTGGGAGAGGAATATAGAGTCAATTTTTGCATATTGCATCATTTCAAAGAAAAAGAAGGTTTGACTGGTAGAAGCCAAAATTTTTTACAATGCTTGTATTTGGTGGAATGAGTTAGAAAGATTTAGAAGGTGCGGAAAAAGACCAATTTACAACTGGAAGAAGATAAAGAAAATCATGAGAAACCGGTTTATGTCATCATCATACCACAACGAATGTTTTAAAAAAATTTGTAAGTTGAAACAAGGTTCACAATAAATGAAGGAGTATCAGAAGGAGTTTTTACATTTATGGACAAGGCTAATTAAAAGGAGTCCTGAGAATCTTATGGCACAATTTTTTATTGGATTAAAGAAAGAAATTACAGATAAGGTCGAATTTCACTATTATGTAACAATGGAGGATTTAGTCTTTTTGGCCATTGAAGTGGAGAAGCAGCATCAATATATGGTAGCTTGATTTTCTTTGAACTCCAATTCTATATGGGATTCTAAAGGAGCAAAGTTTGAAAATAAGACAAAATTCAAAGTTCCAAATTTCAAGAAGAATCTTATAGATCGATATAAGAAGAAGAGCTCTTCTAAGTCTATCTTTAATTCTTCTTCAAAGCCAGTGATGAAAGAAATTGTTAAGTATGTTGTAGATGGAGATGTGTACTTAGAGAAACCAAATGTGTAGAATTTTCAAATGGGTCATTAGGATGAGAGCAATTTGAAAAACAAAAGAAAAAGAAAAAGAATTTGAGAGAACAAGAAACTGAGAAAGAGAGTGAAAGTTTGAGTTAAAAAAATCAATATTTGAGTGGAAGCGATAGTTTTGAAAGAAAAGAAGAGAATAGTAAGAGAGAGAAATCAATGAAAGAAAAAGAAGTTGAGAGCAATGAACACACTGATCTAAAAAGTTCTAGTTTAGGTAAGAGTGCATTAGTGTCATTGAATTTCAAAGAGCCTTTACTTTCTCATATATCAAACCATGAATTGACTATTATTTTTATGAAAAATTTTCAAGGTTTTGTATATTTATTGATAAATTATGAAGACCTTAATATAAATGAAAAAAAGAAAGACAACTAATTTCAAATTTTGGTGAGCAGTTACGTGAAATATGTCTTAAGTATTCAACATACAGCAAGATATTATATGTTTTGCATTCGATAGTTTAAGGAATCTTGAATGAAAGACATGCAAAGTGGACTAAGTTGCTGCATTATTTTTCATATATAGTAACACAAGGTAATGAGAATATGATTGCTAATGAGTTGTTTATAAAATATAATTTAATCACAACTCTTACTCCTAAGTTATTAGTATTTGATTATATAAAAATATTTTATGCAACTAAATCTGATTTTTATTGTATATCTATTGCTGGTGAGAATATTAGTTTCAAATGCTATAATAGAATAAAAGAAAATCTCGAAATATATTATCTATATAATTTTCTTAGCTTCATAGACACAGGAGTGTTGATAGAATTTATTTTGATTTTATTGCATGAAAAAAAGTTGAATCTCAAGCTTTCTTGAATATGTTATGCATTTCTTTACTTATTCTTACTCATACATGGATTGATATTTCTATGAATTTTTTGCTAGGTTTGTCTAAAGTTAGAAAACGTAAATATATCATTATTTTTTTGTGGATAGATTTAATGTGACGATATTTTTAATTGCAAGTCCAAATATAATAGATTTTACATACATTATTGAGTTGTTTTTTAAAGATTTGGTTTATATACTAACTTATGCTAGTTGTGGGAATGATCAAATATTGCATGTTAAGAGTGTTATTTCTTATAACTTTGATATTTATAACTTTGTTGGTTGTTATTCATGTGAATCTCCGAATATTTTTAAGTCTTTGATTATTTTGGAATTATTATTTTTGCCTTTAAGTAATGATGTTATTTTAGATGGTGAAAATAAAATTGAAAAGATTGAATTTGCACACATGAGGGACATAGCCACAATTTAGTGGGTAAAGAAGAGTCATCAAACCATAGTATTCAAACCCAAAAATTGGGTTTAGATTCATTGGAGGAAAGAAGAGCTTCTTATTCAGAGAAAAATAACACTTGTTGCTAGAGAAGATGGTCCATTCCAAGTATTGGGGATTATCAAGGACAATTTCGATAAGAATAATTTTTTTGGTAAGTCATTTAGTTTGATTTTGTTTAGTGTATCTAGTTTTTCTCTTTTTGACAAATATGCAGATTTGATGATGAATCTTTTTTAAGAAGTAGATAATGATACATACTCAAGAGGGTATTTTTGGTATTTTAGAGCTAAAGGGCAGGATGGTAATCTTGTCACGTTCAAAGATCTGAATACTAGAAGAATTATACCATGCCGATTTTGGACATCAAGGAGAAAAAGAATACGTCTCAAAAAAATAGTAGTGCGAAAATGATGGCAACTCATAAGGCTCATTGGGCTAAGTCAGGACAGAAAGAGGTCCAACAGTGTTTTTCAAGTCTAGTGGAAGACACAAATTTAATATTTATTTTCAAATTTTTTAGATATATGTTTAGTTTATTTTGTTGTTATGGTTTATTAGAAGATTTGATTTAGTTCTGATTTACTTAGTATATTTTTAAAAATTTTAAATTTAAATTAAGTTATTTTATCTTTAAGAGATTTAAATTAAGTTATCTTATCTTATCTTGTAAACTAATTTGTTAAGGGTATATTTAAACATTTTTTGTGAGACAATTTACATAACTTTTGATGCACATTTTTTTTATGTGTGATCAAGTGAGGTGAGTGATTTGCTTTACTTGTTGCATGAAGAAATTTGAAGGATCCAATCTATAGTAATTCTTTAGTGTTAGTTGTTTTAATTTTCATCCCTCTGATCTAGGTTGTCAAGGACAGGTTCTTTGAATATCTAGTAGAAAAAATCCTTCCGATGACGTAGGTTACTAAGAACAGATTTTTTAGAGGTGTAGTAGAAAAACTATTATCTATTTTTTTGAATTTTTGCTATGTGTCTTTTCTTATTCCTTCCAATTTTGTCTGTGTCTTTGTTTTTCCTTTTAATTCATTTGTATCTTTTCTTATTCTTTCAATTTCGTTCATATATTCTTATCAAGGACACTTATTAGCAAATTAAAACCTTTAATAATGACTACACCTATTCTAGATAGAATAAAAATAGGCCTGCTAGCCATGGAGTCATATAAGAGAACATATAATCATCACATTAATTTCATACCTGGCCAACCATTATGGGAGCAACCAGAGGAATGTAACAAGCCTCATGCACAAAAAATTAAAAAGAAACTAGAAAAACTCAAGATAAAGAGAAAGATGGATGCGAATAAAAAGTGTAAAGGAAGATCTAAAAAGCCTAAATCCGATCCCAAAATTGACAATAGTAATATTCATCTGAAGAGGAAACTAAGAACATTTACATGTAGTTTTTGTGATGAAAAAAGACACACAAGGAGAGGCTACAAGAAAAAAAGATGGTTGATGCTCTTGCAATTACTGCCGCTGCTGTTACTGCTACTGCTAAGAACAAGAAAAATGAAGGAGGTGCTCCTGCATCTAAGCAGCCAGTTGAGTAGGCTCAACATAATGGTGATCTGGAGACAATAATTAGGTTGTGCAACCTTCTATAAATGCTCCAACTAGTTTTAATGCACAACCTGTGGAGATAGATTTATGTCAGCCTACTACTGCCTCTGAACCAGAAGATTCTTAGCAGTTTTATAAATATTTGCGTAAACAAATTTATTTTATTCACGTGAATGGCAATTGATGTCTAATGATCATAAGTCCTCCAAAGTTGTCTCCAAGAAGAAGATCTTTTTCACCATCAACCTCTGGCCTAGTCAATCCCATGCAGGGTGCTAATTCAGAGACAGCATCAAGACTTGCCAATTACATGGAGTTCGTTGCAACTCTAGGATTTAAGGCTCCAAAAAAGAAGAAATGAAGAATTTGAAGACTTTAATGTAATGTGTATAGGAATTTTTGTTTTGTTATAAACTTTATGCCTTGGGTTATGTTTTGTTGTGAAACTCTTTGATTGTAGTTACTTCTTTAGCACACCACTGCTAAAACAATACTCTAAGCTTGATTGAGTGATTTGAATTGAACCATGACATTTATATTAATACTAACATGCTTTATGCTTTGAATTACTTATGTTGCCTTTTTTAGCATACTTTTCTTTTTAGAGAATGAACAAACTATATTAAATTCATGATTAAATAGGTTTTCATTACATCAATAAATACTATTCAACATATTTTTATTCCATAACCAGAATTTTTATATTTTTACTCATCATTCATTCAATTAATACATTAGCCACCAACTATTTTCACTCAAAACTTACAATACAGAAATACCATCAATACTATCATACAAAAACAACTACCACTAATAACTGGACAACTAATTTTTGACTCTTAACATCTTCCTTCAATCTCCCAAGCCTCCAATCAATGTTTATCTTCACTTAAGGATTGTCTTTAATAAATTATGGTTTTTCAACTGGTTTATCATGTTTAGTTTTTGTCCACACAAAAAGTCCACACAAACTCTTTCCAATTGTCTGTGATAAACCAAACATATAACAAACTCACTCAAGTCTTAGGGAAGAACAGTGACAAGAAGAAGATTGACAACCAAAAAATATTTGTTTGGATTTGAATCTGTTCCAAACCACTTGAGAACTGGACAATAGCCACAATCACACCATTTTGGCACCTGCGAGTTTTTGCTCCTATTTTGCGTTCTTGTC
The DNA here is from genome assembly GCF_014773155.1 of Arachis stenosperma. Lineage (NCBI taxonomy): Eukaryota > Viridiplantae > Streptophyta > Magnoliopsida > Fabales > Fabaceae > Arachis > Arachis stenosperma. The sequence continues at coordinate 126,715,746 of NC_080382.1, forward strand.
CAGTACCCATTAGATGGTGAGCAAATAGAGCTTCTAGCTATAGTGCTACTACCACCCATAATTCATATAAAGAAGAAAAAAGTCACTTTCTGAAGATTTGAAAAGTTAGGCTGAAATATAGAGGGAGGACCAAATTGGGTCCAAATTGAAATGTTGTCAGCTAAGCTAATTGTTACACCATCCAGCATGGCAAAGTGATGCCACGTCAGTGCTACGGCAGCTGGCTCATTACCAAAAAAATGTTCAAGGACCATTATGGTGTCCCAAGCTGAATTTGGAGGACTACAATGGTGCAATTGGAATCTTGACGACCACATTGGGCAATCGCATGAATCTGAGGGACTGCTACAGAGATTTACTCCTCTAAACTGCCTCTCTCTCAATTATAATTAGGGCACACATTCTCAGCCCTTTCTCAATTTCACCGTGATCTAAACACCCATTGTCACCAGCCTCTCTATATTGCATTGCTTTTCTAGACTTTTTTTTCTTCTCCATGCCATTGCAAACCTTAGTGACGAAGCTTTGTGATGCCTTCAGTAATTAAACCTCACAAGTCTCTCTTTTTCACACACCCAAACCTTCCTTCCTTTCTTTTTCCATCCCAATAAGGATTCTCTTTGCCACTTAAACACTCATGGTTGATCTACTCTCTTCTACTATTCTTTACCTCTCCCAATCGCTGTTTTTTTGTTGTTGTTGATATAGTCACTGATTTAGTCCTTTGTTGTCACCTCTCTTTTCTCTCTCCATTGATCTGCTTCTTTGCTGTTGATGTTGTTAAGTTGTTATTGTCAGTGGTGTTTTCTGCTCCCTAGTCTCTCATCAAAATTTTTTTGTTGTTATAGATCCAATCATTGCTTTGTTCTTATTGCCATTGTTGGGGTTCTTTACTCTCTGGTCACTACCTATGTTCTCTATTACCGCATCTCCTTTCTCTCCATTATATGCCTCGTCACTGTTGTTGATATTAAGTTATTTTCGTTGCTGTGTCTATTCTCCAATCCCCTTTTCTATTGCCTTTATTCGATTTGTACTATGAAATCGAGGTTGAAGAGGTGAAGGGAAGATAGAGGAGGAAGGTGGTGGGAGTGATGTTAATGACAATTGTAGAGGCTCGATCTTAGTCCGATATACCCAGTTTAACTTGGCCTGAAGAAGTTGAAATTTCATTGGGTCTTGAGACAGATAAGGGTCTTAAAGGTATGCCCAATCAATATTTAGGATCAGGTCTAGATGGAGACAAACTCGGTGTTGTCCGGTCATGAATACCTGTAATTGATATTAATCTATTATTTTTATAAGTATTTGTATATGTTCTTAAAAATTTCATCAGTGTTCAATTAAGACTAAACTAGATATAATAAAATAATATATTTTTGTATAAGATAATATATAATAAAATAATATTTTTAAATTGGTTTTTCAATAACAAACTAAGTGATTTACCAATTTTACTAACTTTTTTGCAACCAATTGTTAGCTTGGATTGGACCGACTCGATGATTGCTTTATAGTATCTTGATTGAACTTGTTAGTTCATTCCGATTCTTAAAACAATGGAGTTTTGTAATTTATGTTCAAATTTCGGTATTCATAATTGATTGATTGCATACTTGCATATATCCTGATTAGATATTGACTAGTCTTTATTAATTTTTGGGATTTGTTTTTCAAAGTTGTTGTCTAAGATTAAAATTGTCTCTAGTAGTTTTTGTTTTCAAAATCGTCCCAAATGTTGCGATACATTTTTAAATGATTATTCTATTAAGAAATATTAAATTTTGGATGAATTTACCCTTACTAAAAAGAAGTACAAAATAAAAAATTCCATTCCACCCTAATTCCCACCTCCAACCCCTCATTTTTACCATAATTCTAACCCTATGTTGTTTCTTCCATTTCTTGCTGAATGTAGAAATAGCTTTTCAACAGCTCCTCCATCATCCTCCTCCCTTCTTCTCAGAAAAAATTAGCTTCTCAAAAACTCTTCCACCCTATTCTAAGTGTACTTCAGCTCGTAATTCAATTCTTCTTGCCATCATCAAAGGTGAAGGGATCTGAGAGGGTGCTGTCGGCATGGACCATGCAGGAGTATCGGTGAGGCTCAACGAAGACGAATGTGAAAATGGTGACAGCTGGTGAAAAAGGAGAAAGGAATTTGCTACTGCTGTTCTCACTTTTGCTATTCACCCCTCACATCTGTCATTTTTCTTTCATTACCCTCACATAGTGATGAAATGAGGATGATTATATTATATGGACGATCAACCATATACATATGGATAAGATAACGAATGATCGAAAATGAAAGAGAAAAAATCAAAGTAGCATTTATTGTCGAAAAGAGAATGGAATTTCACTTTAAATAATTTGGACATATATAAAAAAATAGACAAAATATTTAATTAGAATAGTCAATTAAGTGAAAAGTAGACTAATAGTTAGAGACTGAAAAAGATTTAAAAAAGTCCTATATTAAGTGGTCAAACAAAATATATGTATAAATAATTCTATCAAGGTTCAAAAAATTGCTGGATTGGATCGACTGGTTTAATTGGATTAATCAAAAATTGATTAGTTAGTCAGTCTGGTCTACCTATAAAATCGTCCTACAAAAAATTGGCAAAAAATCTGATCAAACCGGTGACAAACTGGCCGGATTTCAGCAAGTACCGATTTTCCTCCCAAGCCACGGAACAGCGTCGTTTTGACGCTGGTGAAAAAAAAAAGGAAAAAAGGCTGAAGTAAAATAACGTTGCTGAATGCTGAGCCCACTTTCCTCTTTGAAGAGAGTCTCCTGGTCACCTCCCAACCCTAATTTTCTTTACAACCTTCTTCCTACAAACACTGTCATCTCCAACAAACGCCGAAGCGTCACCGTCACGGGTCGAAACATCACCGTCGCAGGTCGAAGCGTCACCATTGCAGATCGAGGCATTTCTCACGGATCGAAGCGTCACCATCACCGAAGCGTTGGCGTCATCTGGTTGTCAGCTTCGCGTCGTCGTGGTCGTCGGCTTGTCGTCGTCACCGAATCGTTACTGTCACCGAAGCGTTGGTCGTCGTCTGGCTTTGGCCTTTTGTGCTTTCCCGCGGTGAGTTCTTCAATCTTTTTGTTTTTCCCAAAACTGTATAAATTGAGCATATTTGAGTTCATGGGTTTTTAGTTTTTTCAATTAAATTTTTATTCAGTGAAAAATTTAGGGTACATTTGAGTTCAGAACTTCGGATTTAGAATTCTTGGCAGATTTGGGTTCTTATTGTTGTTCTGTTTAAGTTCAATTTTACCATTCTGGACAAATTTGGATTTTTGTTCTGTTTAAGTTCAATTTTAGAATTCTGAATTTAAAATTTTGGTATTTTAAATTTTGCTAATAAATTCAATTTTGGTCTGTTGAATTTGGCTATATTGAGTTTTGGTGAATTAACTGGATGATATGCTAAATTTAATTATGTTAAATGCTGTGTGAATTGTACAAATTGATATATTCGTCTGGATTCTGGTTTACTGTCATTTTGAATTTAGATGGAACAACTATAAAATGATCAGCAACCACAACATAATACTATACAAAAATCTCAGACATTTTGTGTTTGTTATTTATATGCGTTTTAATTTTTTTTAATTATAAACTTTGATATTTAAAATTGTTTATGACTTTTTAATGATAAATCATGAATTATTCATTTTATGAAATTGTTAAATTTTAAATTTTATTAATTTAAAAATTATTAAACTTAAATTTTTAAAATTATGTATTAAATTTTTTATAATTTTAATATTTTATTCTATATTTAATTAAACTGATTTAACCACAGTTCAACTTCAATTAAATTATTAAATCAAGTCGCTATTGGTCCGACTCTCGTAACCTTAGATTCTATTACAAATATCATACATAATAACGAACAATAACATTTTGTTGTTCATTTTATATAGCCAACCTCATTTATTAGTAGAATAAGATTTTGCTAGTTGTCATTGTTGTTATTTGAGCAATTATGTTTATGTAATCTTTTTTTTTTTGGTCAGATGAATTAAACAGCCTCTAATCCTAGGCATTGTTTATGTAATCTTAACGTCCAAGTTTTATGGCGTCTATCAAGCAATTGGCCGTTAATTATAGACAATTGGTTTGCCCAATAATTGGTCCAAATTAGTTTCTTTAATAACCAAATTTCAAATAATTAAAACAAGGCGTGAATATAATTGTTTCCCCACTTTTCGCTATTGATAAATCAACATTGAGCAGAAAACGAGTTAGTTAAGTAACATATTTGCTACAACCAGAATAACTAAATCAAATCTTATCCCTCAAGACTGAATAATTATTATTTCCAGATTCACAAAAGATATTAAAACTTTTATGCCGCGTTTAATTTCAAGAACATGACGTAATAAGATAAGATATTTAGAATAAAAAATAAAAAATAAAAACAAAAAAATTTAATATTTTTATATTTTATTTAATGATAAATTAAAATAAATTATAAAAATTTATTTTATTTTATTTTTTTATTAAAAATTTTAAAAAATATATAATTATAAAAAAATTAATAAAAATAAATTATATCTTTATATTTTTTCTATCAAAATAAATATAAAATATGTTAATTTAGTATATTTATCTATATTTTAATTATCAAACACAATTTTATATTTTTATATTTTTATATCAATGTCCAAAGACTATAAATGAACGCAACCTAAAAACGAAAACAACCAATTTAGTCAAATGTTCACTTGTATAGTGATGGAACTTTCAAGACAGTTATAGACTACATGATCACAATAAGGACTATTTAAGTTACTTATTCATCTCCATTTTCTTTCCATTTACACTACTTTTCTTGCTTATCACTATCCTGGAACTAAATTATCTATTATTTTCCATATAAAAAACCATGAATTTTGAAAGTGTTATATTAAAAAAGTCAGTTTTATCTGTATACAATGTTTGTTTGTTTGTGTTTTTTGTGGGGAAAAAAATTGATTGGTTCGATCTGAGCCAACCGAGGTGTTGTGAAGATAATTAGGACCTAACACCTAAGGTCTTTGAATAAAGGGTTTAAATATAAACGATATTAGTTATATAAAAAAATTAACTCTTAATATAAAATATATACTAAAATATAATATATACATTAAAAATAAATGAAGTAACATATATATTTATACATAAATATACTATATAAATACATAATGATAGATTAATAACTACTTTTTTCACATAGATTGTTAAATTTTTTTTGTGACTCATTTTCTGGTGACTTAAATAAAATTTTAGTGATTATAAAAGATTCATTTTTTTATTTTAGTGTTTATAATTTTATTATATTTTAATCTAGTAAAATTTAAAAGATCTTTATTTTAATTCATATTGTTTGTTTGTTTCATTAAATGTTGATATAACAAGACTTATCACATAGACACTTAACATGTAACGTTAATATTTAACAAAATATATTAAGAAATTATTTAATTTTTTAATTTGTTTGTATTTAACATATGTATTAATTATAATCACATTATACTATTTTAAATTAAATGATTTATGTAATGGCGATTTTATTTATTGTTATAAATTATGAGTTATGCTAAATTGAATAAGTCATAATTACTTTTAATTTGGAATTAAAAAAGAATAAGTCCAAAAGATTAGATAATTTTCTTTCGAATTTTAAATATATTATCTTTTGGATTTGAGATATTATTTTATTTGGGCTTTAGAATTTAATGGATGTCATGCTCAAATATAAAAAATGCATTCAAACTAACTTGGGTTGATCGAGTGGTCAGTTCAATCGTTTGCTTAAACAAGTATTTGGAGTTCGAATTCCAACATATATATATGTATACTATTTTTTTATATGTGTCTTGATCCCAAATATTAGAGCAATTAATTAATAAAATTAGAAGAATTTAATTAATTTATTGATCATGGCACATATCCATAGATTTAACATACTTACCATAAAAAAAATTTTTATGCACACGATTTAATTTGTGAATATAAATCCCGTTTTTTAAGAAAAGAAAGGTTCTTCGTTTGTTTATTTTTTTATACCATTCTTTACGGATTCATTCTTTTAACAAATTCATTATATTTTTTTATATTTTTCGTGGATTGGATTATAATAATTGATTCTAATGTTAACGGATTAAAAATTTTTTGGCACATGAATTTATTGCATAGTTATAATGATATTTTTTTTAAGATCGGAAAGGACACTATTAAGATTTAATTCTTTTTGCAATTTAAATATTTTTTAATTGTTATATAATAAAATTAGTAGCAATTTAGATTATTATACCCACTTATTTTATAAAGATTTGGTTTTGGTATAAATTGATTCAACATTATGCTGTCAAAGTAGCCTCTTTTGTGAAAATTGATTTATTTAAAACATTAAGAATATGGTGATATATAATTCATGCGAATATTGGTCAGCCCAAATAAAAGTCTATATTTTGTCAAATTATATACATATATTGATGGTAAATACATATTTGGGTAACTAATTAAGAATAAAGTAATACTTATTATTTATGCGGACAATAATCAGCCAAAAGAAAGCTTATTGTTTGGCCAAATAATAAGCATTGCACACTTTTATTTATTTTCTATTAATTATGCGGTCAATAATCGGCTCAAAGGAAGGTGATTGTTTGGCCAATTAATAGAAAATATATGTGGTAATAAATAGGTTACAAAGTTTAAGTTTTCATGTGTCCATTCAGTCTGTCCAAAGAAAAGCTTACTGTGTGACAGAAATTTTGACAATATTTGATTACTGCAATGAGAGTATCACTTACAGTTAATTTTTCTATCCAAAGATTGAAAATTAATGTTGTTCTAGATATCTCAATGGATTTTTTTTCATTATTTAACTAATGTTTATTGTATGTTCTTTTGTTCTAATCCAGAAACTATGACTTCAACTACCAATGTTTCTGCACAAATTAGCAGTATTCCTATGCTGAATAGTTCAAATTTTAAAGTTTGGAAGAATACCGTGGAGATCGTCCTCGATTGTATGGATCTGGATATAGCTCTTTGAGAAGAGAAATTCACTTCTATTCCAGAAAATATCAATGAGGTTAAAATAGAGAAGTGGTAGAGATCTAATCGAATGAGCATTATGATCATGAAACGCCCAATTCCTAAGGCGTTTTGTGGCTCAATTACTGAGGATAAAAATCCCAAACAGTTCCTGAAAGACGTTGAAAAATTCTTTGCCAATAGTGAAAAGGCGGAGGCAAGTAGCCTTTTGAGCAAACTTGTCTCCATGAGGTATAAAGGTAAGGGAACATAAGGGAGTACATTATGGAAATGTCTCATCTTACTTCAAAATTGAAAGCACTGAAGTTAGAGTTGTCTGAAGATTTATGCGTACATTTCATTTTGATCTCTCTTCCTGTACACTTTGGACAATTCAAAGTGAGTTATAATACTTTGAAGGACACTTGGTCCTTAAATGAGTTTATATCTCACTGTGTGCAAGAAGAAGAGAGGCTACAGTAAGATAAGATTGAAAGTGCTCACATGACTTCATATTCTCAGTATAAAAAAAAGCGTGATACTACTGCAGATGTGCCTTCTCAGTAGAAAAAGGCTAAGAAACAGGATCAAGTTTTAACCTGTTTCTTTTGTAAGAAGGTAGGACACATGAAGGAGGATTGTACCAAATATGCCACTTGGCGTGTAAAGAAGGATATAATTCTTACTTTCGTTTGTTCTGAGACTAGTTTAAGTTATGCAACTGTTGATACTTGGTGGGTAAATTCTGCTGCTACTACTCATGTAAGTGTTACTATGCAGGGTTGCCTGTGGAGCCGACCGCCAAGTGATACTAAAAGATACATCTATGTGCTAGACGGCAATATAGTTGCAGTCGAAGTTATAGAAACCTTTAGATTATATTTCACGAGGGGATTTTACTTAGATTTATTAGAGACATTTCATGTACTGTCATTTAAACTAAATTTAGTTTCTGTTTCTCGTTTGGACAAATTAGGTTATTTTTGTTCATTCGAAAACAATAAAGCCAGTCTCTTTTTATAATTCAAATAATATTTGCTCTGATCATTTGGTGAATAATCTATATAGGCTTGATTTTAATTCCTATAATAATGAAATACTGCAAACAGGTATAAAATGAAAACTAAATGAGAATTCGACATCATTATAGCACAAATGCTTATGTCACATCTCTAAATAGAGAATTCAGAGGCTCGTGTTGGATGGAATTCTTGGACCCCTAAAATTGGCAAACTTTGAAGTCTGCTTTAAGTGCATAAAGGAAAAAGGGGCAAACAAAAGGAAATTAGGTGTCGAGAAAGCGAAAGCTAAAGATGTCTTAGAACTGATACATACCAATATATGTCGCCCATTCTCTACTATCTCTTGGAATGGACAACGGTATTTTATTACGTTCATAGATGATTACTCTCGTTACGGGTATCTATATTTAATTTATGAAAAGTCCAAAGTCTTGGATGTTTTCAAGTCTTTCAAAACTGAAGTTGAACTTCAACTTGGAAAGAAAATTAAAGCTGTCAAATCTGATCGTAGTGGTGAATACTATGAAAAATATGACAGTTCAGGTGAGCAATGTCCCGAGCCTTTCGCTCTTTTCCTAGAGGAGTGCGGTATTATTCTACAATACACCATGCCAGGCAAACCTAGCATGAATGGTGTTGCAGAGCGAAAGAACCGAACTCTTAAGGATATGGTGAGAAGTATGATTAGTCATTCTTCCTTTCTTGAATCACTCTGGAGAGAATCCTTAAATACCACAGTATACATCCTTAATAAGGTGCCAAGCAAAGCAGTTAACAGAGCCCCTTATGAAATTTGGACTGGAAAGAGGCTCAGTATAAAGCATTTGCATATTTGGAGATGTCCAGCTAAGGCATGACCCTATAGGCCGCATAAAAGAAAATTGGACTGAAAAACAATTAGTTACTACTTTGTTGGTTACGTTGAGCATTCACGGGGGTACAAGTTTTACAAACCTGCATCAATGTCTATTTTTAAAACGGGAAATACGAAATTTCTTGAAGATGTTGAGTTTGGGAGGGGGAGGGAAGGAAATATTAGGAATATTGCTTTTTATGAGAATTCTGTAACTGACAATGATCAGGTCTTTGTGCCTATTATTGTTTAAGACACAGTTATAATACAAGAGCACAATGAGAATTGTTGAGTATGTAGCGGAATTTGGACTTCTAATAGATATAAAGTAATATGAAATTGAACACTACCCATAATAATGCACTAACTATAACAAAGCCAATACGAGAAAATAGAATGTGAATTAACTTTCTTTCTTTTTTTTGATGATGTTTGATGATGTTTAACTACATTGTTACAGAAATATGTATAGTATCATCTATACTATAATTTTAATGAATGAGAATAAAATTCTCCTATGAAAACTCCCTAGCTACAAGTTCTTTTCTATTAAAACTCCTTGCAAACCTTATTTTACTCCCTAAGTTTACTCTTAGCCTTTCTTTTATTCTCACAATTCTCCACCTCGTTCACAATTTGAAATCCACTCAAATTTTGGACGATCAAAGTGTGGTATTCATATCCAGTTGCATCATTTTTACAATGACTGCCTACGTACCCTTGTTCAGGATCAAACCAATCGTAGTTTCTCTATTTCTCCATGTAATGCCTAACATGAAACAATATTGAGCAATTCCAAACAGTGTTGGAACTTGTTTCCTGACACTACTTTAGTCAACATATCAGCAGGATTTTCATCTGTGTGTACTTTTATAAGAGAAATGTTACCTTTCTTTATAACATCACGCACGAAGTGATATCTTACATCAATATGCTTGGTACGAGCATGATGAACCTGATTTTTAGCCAAATGAATTGCACTTTGACTATCACAACTCAGATTCACGCAATCTTGCTTCAACCCCAAATCATCTAGAAGACCTCTTAGCCACAATGCTTTTTTCACCTCTTCTGCTAGTGCCATGTACTCAACTTCTGTAGTAGATAGTGCCACTGTAGCTTGTAACATCAATCGCTAACTAACTGGAGCACCTTGTATTTTATATACATAACCAGTCATAGAACGTTTTCTATCTAGATCACCAGCATAATCAGAATCAACAAAACCGCTGATTTGACATGATTTTCCACTAAAGCATAAACCTGTGTCAATGGTATCCTTCAAGTATCTTAATATCCAATTGACTGCTTCTCAGTGTGCCTTACTCGGGTTTGCCATGAACCTGCTAACAACACTGACTACCTGTGAAATATCTGGGCGTGTACACACTATAGCATACATTAGGCTACCGACTGCACTAGCATAAGGTACACTTTCCATGTAAGCCTTATCCTCTGCTGTTGTGGGAGATTGTTTACCAAAGAGCCTAAAATGTGGAGCCAACGGCGTTACCACCGATTTAGCATTTTTTATTTCAAACCTTTCAATGACGCGCTCAATGTATCCTCTTTGGCTCAAGAATAATTTTTGCCTTGATCTCTCTCTTTTAATTTCCATGCCTAATATTTTTCGTGCAGCACCCAAGTCGTTTGTTTCAAATTCTTTACCAAGTTAAACCTTTAACATATCTATCTCTACCTTGCTCTTAGAGGCAATAAGCATATCATCCACATACAATAGAAGATAGATATAATCACCTCCAGGAAGCTTACGAATGTATACACAACAATCATAATTATTTCTGGAAAAACCTTGTTTTAACATAAAGGAGTCAAATCGCTTATACCATTGTCGAGGAGATTGTTTCAATCCATATAGCGATTTCCTCAAGCGACATACATGACTTTCTTTACCCTCAACCTTGAAACCCTCAAGTTAATACATGTAGATTTCTTCCTCTAAGTCATCGTGCAAGAATGCAGTCTTCACGTCTAGTTGTTCCAACTCAAGATCACCATGAGCGACAAGACTTAAAAGCACCCGTATGAAAGTGTGTTTCACCACAGGAGAAAATATCTCATTGTAATCAACACCTTCTTTCTGTGCAAATTCCTTTGCTACTAACCTAGCTTTAAATCTTGTACCATCTGACTTAGTAGGATCTTTTTTTCTTTTATACACCCACTTACAACCAATTGCAGTCTTTTTCACGGGCAATGGGACCACATCCCATGTCTTGTTCTTATAAAGAGATTGCATCTCTTCCTCCATAGCGACCAACCAACTCTCTCTATCTTTGTCTTTGATAGCATGTTTGAAGGTGACCGGCTCATCATCCTCCACTGAGAGTGCATAATCTACCAAGTTTACCTGCCCATAATGTCTCAAAGGCTTATCTGACCCAAACTTTTGAACAAATTTATAATTCCTCTTTGACCTAGTAGATGCCAAAGAATCATGCTGCTGCTGTTGTAATGCATGTGCATTTTCTCGCTGAATTTCCTCATGATCAAGGTCATCCTCTGCGTCATCTCGAGTACCATTAGGATGCTCCACCTGAACATTATTAGAGTATATTTGTTGGTATTTAGACTTTATCTCCACCACTTGAGTATTTGAAGTTTTTCCAATATCACCATCATCTGGCACCATATCTTTAGACAAAGCTACCATAGATCGTTCATCAAAGGTAACATCCCTGCTAATTAGAAACTTAGAATCATTTACACTCCAAAGGCAATAGCCTTGAACCCCTCTTGGATACCCCAAAAAGATTGCATTCTTAGCTCTATCATCAAGCTTATTATCTTTGACATGATAATAGGCTGTGCATCCAAAGACTCTGAGTTTCTCGTAATCTGCATGTTCTCCTGACCACACCTTATAAGGTGTGTCTCCATCTAGAGAAGAATGTGGGGATCGATTCACTATGTAGCAAGCTATAGCAACCGATTCTCCCCACCATTCTCTCCCTAACCCAGAATTAGAGCGCATACACCTTGCCTTCTCAAGTAGCGTACGATTCAATCGTTCGGCGACTCTATTCTATTGTGGTGTTTCTCTAACTGTCCAGTGTATTGCAATGCCTTCTCGGTCACAAAACTCCTTGAAAGTCCCATCCGTGTACTCTGTGCCATTATCAGATCGTAGAGTTTTCAGCTTCCTACCTGTTTGGCTTTCAACCATTGCTCTCCACCGCTTAAAAGTATCGAATACCTCATTCTTATGTTTGAGGAAGTAAATTCAAACATACCTGGAATAATCATCAACAAAAGTAACAAAATACCCGGAACCATCCTTGGAAGTAACTTTAGCCAGCCCCCAAACATCAATATGCACGTAGTCTAACAACCCTCTGCTTTTATGCTTGCTTGTAAAACTTCACCCTATGTGCCTTTCCATACACACAATGCTCACAAAATTCTATTTGTGGTTTCTTCATATTCTTCAGCAAACCTTGTCCACAAAGCAATGATAGACCTTTCTCTGACATATGTCCAAGCCGTATGTGCCATATTCTTGTGCAATTTGTTTGATCTCTACTTTTACCGATTCCAACTGCTAACTCACCTGTGACTGTTGTCCCCAAAAGAGAATAAAGATTATCGTGACGAACTCCCTTCATTACTACCAAAGAACCACGAACAACTTTTAGTACCTCATTTTTCGCAACTATTTTGCAGTCATTTTTCTCTAACAAACCTATGGAGATAAAATTTTTCTGCAAGTCTGGAATATACCTCACATCCTTTAAGGTTCTTACTCCTCCATCATGCATCTTTATTCTTATAGTATCCAACCCCACAGTTTTACAAGCATGATCATTGCCCATTAAAACTTTGCCACCATTTATGCTTTTATAGGTAGTAAACCACTTCCTATTTGGACACATATGGTGAGAGGCTCCTGAATCAAGAATCCACTTACTGGAGATTTCATAAGATTATTCTGTTACAGAGTAATAATCCTCCTCATCATTCGAGACGTAGCTTGCTTCTTGCTTTTCTTTTGGGTTGTCGTTGTTCTGTTTCTTGAAAGTTATCTTCTTATTTGGACAATTTGCTTTGAAATGTCCAGCCTCACCATATTTAAAGCATGTTCTCTCTGCGTGAGGTCTAGATTTTGGTCTAAACTTTTCACGCTTATTACCTTTTCCTCTTTCATTAGTCCTTCCTCTAGCCGCGAACAATCTTTGTGCTTGATCATTATAATCTCTTCCATTTGAAGATGACATTACACTTGTAGCAACCTTACGTAGATCATCCTTTAAAAGTGATGTCCTCGTCTCATCCATGGTCAGAGTGTCACCCACCAGCATCAATGTCTGGACTAGATTTTCATAGGACTTTAGTAATGAAAGTAACAATATGAGTGCCTGATCTTCATCATCAACCTTCACATCTATATCCTTTAAGTTTGATATGATCCTATCAAACTTATTGATATATTCTCGGATTGAGGTGCCTTCCTCCATCTTGCATGTTTACAATTTGGATTTTAAGTAGATCCTGTTAGTTAGAGTCTTTGTCATGAAGTTACTCTCTAACTTTAACCAGACGCCTGCTGCAGTTGCTTCTTCGTTCACCAAGAAAGCAACATCCCTCTCAAAGCATAAGATTATTGCAGCCCGTGCCTCAAGATCTAATTCTTCCCAATTCTCATCTTTCATTCCTTCCGGCTTTTTCTCTTTTCCCACTAGTGCCTTGTGTAACTTTTGTGATATAAGCAGATTTTTCATCTGCATCCTCCAATAGGAAAAATCATTTTTCCCATTGAACTTCTCGATTTCATATTTGCCTACTTTGACATTACTACTAGTAGAAGCCATTATATTCAAAATTGGATTTTACCACTCAAATAATGAATAATATAACATTGGCTCTTGATATCAATTGTTGAGTCTGCAGTGGAATTTAGACTTCTAATAGATACAAAGTAATATGAAATTGAACATTACCCACAATAATGCACTAACTATAACAAAGCCAATACGAGAAAATAGAATGTGAATTAACTTTCTTTCTTATTTTTGATGATGTTTGATGATGTTTAACTACATTGTTACAGAAATATATATAGTATCATCTATGCTATAATTTTAATAAATGAGAATAAAATCCTCCTATGAAAAATCCCTAGCTACAAGTTCTTTTCTATTAAAACTCCTTGCAAACCTTATTTTACTCCCTAAGTTTGCTCTTAGCCTTTCTTTTATTCTCACAAGAATATTATTGTAGATCCAGTTACAGTACAAGAGAATAATAAGAATAAAGGATTACATGCTTACTTATCGGAGATAAAAAAATTTGGAGATCATTGGGTACTCTGATTCCGATTTCATGGCATATGATTGCGATACTTTGTCACTGAGTTTCGTATAGCAGATGACATTGAAAGGCCATGAAAGATATTTTGTGACAATAAGTCAATAGTACCATACTCCAACAACAATAAGAGTTTGAGAAAATCGAAGCATATAGACATCAAGTTCTTAGTTGTCAAGAAGAAAGTTTAAGAAAAAATAGATTTCCATGGGACATATAGGAACAGAGTATATGCTAACAAACCCATTACCAAGAGATTGATTCCTAAAATCTTTCATGAGTGCACTGCTCGACTGGGTGTCAATATTTGTGATGCCTTGGTTTAGTGGGAGTTTATTTTATGCTATATGTCCTATGACATATATTGAATTATTTTTTTGCAGAATTAAGTTAATGATTTATTTCATATTATGTGAAATATTTATTTTGCAATGTTTATTTTGTATTTGATCTCAATAAAATGTTAAAGTTGGACCAGCTGAAAATAGATATGCATGAGATCACTTGGCATATAATTTTCATATTACTCATCCAAATTTGATCTATGTCGTTAAGTATATTAGGATGGTGATTGTCGTGGTTCAGTCACAATATTAATGTGATAAAAGTTACAATAATTCCATATCTAATGTATGAGACGGACCAGATTGTTAAAGTAGTAAAGGAAATAACATTCAGATACGCGCATAAAGTTTATAAAATGTGATTATGTCAAGAAAGAATATATGTATAGCGCAAGTGGGAGATTGTTAGGAAATTATTTAATTTCTTAATTTGTTTGTGGGCAATACATATATTAATTATAATCACAAATTATGCTATTTCAAATTAAATGACTTATACAATAGTGATCTCATTTATTGCTATAAATGCTAAATTGAATAAGTCATAATTACTTTTGATTTGGAATTAAATAACAATAAAATCAGATATTATCTTTTGAACTTTAGATAATTATCTTTTAGATTTTAGATATATTATCTTTTGGACTTTAGATACTATTTTATTTGGATTTTAGGGTTTAATGGGTGCTATGCTCAAATATAAATCAAGGTTCTAAAAACCGAACCGGTCATCGAACCGCTCTAGCTACTGGTTCACTGGTTCATAGGTTCAACCGATTCAACCGTGGTTGAACCGAAAAAATCGTTTTATAATAAAATAATAAATAAAATACAAATAAACACACTAAAACATAATTATAGTCTAATACAAACTTTAAAATATCATCTAAATTAAAAGTACTACATAAACCAGAATGTTATAATCTCATTCAAATACACAAACTCAAATTAAATAACAAAAACAACCAACCAAACATAAAATACCAACATCCAAGTTTGTCATCAATTATCAAAATCCGCCATAACTTGCTGCAGTTTTGCTTCCTTGATACATCAATTACTTGGACCATAAAAATCAAGTGGTGCAGCATAACATATACTACTACCACCACCACTACCACTTTAATCTAAATCAGCATCAATCATCTATAAATATACAATTAGATTTAATTTTTATTGTGCAAATACGACTACTCCTACTCTACCAGCAACAACATATAACTTGTGAGTTGTGAGCAAAGAAAAAAAAAGAGATGAAAGTATCTATTATCTCTGAGGTCCTTCGCAAAACCATTTATTATTAGTACTGGACTCATCAACTAACCCCCTTTGATCTTACTACTCTTCCTTCCCAGTATTGTAAGCAAAAGGGAGAAGAAATGAATTGACTATAGTAAAGATTTTAATTTATGGTATAAATTTTGTTTATTCCATGGTATGACTCTTCACACAATCAACCTAAAACAAATTCTCAATTCTCACCTTAGGATTACAAAGACAACGACGCAAGTTTGAGAAGCCGCCATCACAAACAACGGTAAGAGGTGCATGTACTTTCAACTCCTGACCATCTTTGGTCTTGTACTGAACACCTTTAATTGTCCCCTTTTCTTCAATCAAGGAAGTGACTGACCCTTGCAGCAACCGGACACTGCAGAATGATAAAAACAAACCAGCATGAGAATATTACTTGGCAAGAAAATACCTTCAGCTCTCAGTAGAAGAATGAAACTGAAAAAATAAAAAATTATTTCGTAATAATCAAATACTAGACAGAAGCTAATAGCATGAAACCTTCCAACAAAATTACTTTGGTAATCCACATGATTTAAATAATCTAACCGAAACAAATCGAATGACATCTATCTGAAGTATAGGAAGTTAGGAACCAAGACCAATTTTACAATTACTGCCAAAACAAAAAATCCTAGGCAGTTGCAACTTGCAACACTGTAAAAAAGTCAATAGTTTATACGACAAACGAGAACTAGAGGAGGAAAATACATATACAAAGCACAAAATATGCATCACAGAAAGGAAGAAATCAATACTTGGGCAGTGTGGCAGCCTTTTCCCGCATCCTCTGAATAAAACGGCCATTGTGAAAGCTTCTACCAGCGATATCTGACTGAAACTTTTGCTTTCTTTTTTTTCTTTCCTTCCTAACAAATTAAATACAATATATGATAAGCCTAGTATATTAGCTATACAAAATCTAATGATAAGCAAGGAGTGACATATGCAGAAAACAAGAGGAAGATGCAGTCATTGATGATGAAATAAGAAATTGTGCATAAGAGCATATATTAGGAAAACAAGTCATCAACAATGTCATGGTCACTGAATGGGCAATAAGTGGTGTTGCAAAAAGTTAAAATGCACTTAGTGTAACAAAAGCAAGTTAAGAACCAAGTGGAATGAAAAGGTTTAGACAAATGAAATCCACCAATCATTGTGAAAGAGTGAGCCATATGGAAGGTGCAAAGCATATCACGGGAAACATAAGAAACACGGCAATGCTGACCCAAGTAACCAAAGAATTGAGCTCGGTAAAAGTCAAGTGAAACGCAATCCCAAAAGAGTCAAGTTCAACTCTAGGTAGAAAGTAAACCAAGACAATTTCTAAAAATTTGGGTAGCATTCCAGCAATAAATAGGACGTTCTCGGGTAGCAAAAAGCAGCAAAAATTACATATGAGGCATGAAAGCATAAGTTCAGGCAGCAGCAAGTACAATTTCACAAGTAAAGTGCACCAAGACAGCATGGAGAAAGCAGCATAGCAGGAACAAAAATAACACAGGACATCACCACACAACAACCAAATAACTAGCAAGCAAAAAGTAAACAGGAACCGAGCACTTATCAGGCCTAGAATCCTGTAACCACAACCTAGCTACCTAACAGCATGCAAGCTAACTATCCTAGCAACCAAAATTAATCGACTAACTGACTAAGAACAACAAACATAATTAACTGAAAAGAAAGGAAACAGAGCACTGGAGACAGGGGAACCTGGAATAGGGCATAAGAGATTGGTGTTGGAAAATGGAAAGGGAGGAAGACAATGGCGCCGCCTAGTAGCGGTGGCGGCGACGAGCCTCGCGGTGGAGCAGAGGGTGGCACAGGCAGGGGGCAGTGGTGCCGAGCGAGCGGGAAGCGGGGCGCAAGGTGGAGAGGAAGGGTCGCGACTGGGGGAAACAGACTGGGGTTGGTGGTGATGTGTGCAGGCCGCCGGCGACAATGGGGGTCGCAGCGGTGGTTTGGTGGAGGCAGGGGTGTTGAGGGGGGAGTGAAGAGAGAGGAGGCGAAGGGAGAAAGGGAGGAGAAAAGAAGGTGGGTTGCGGCGGCAAGGTTGGCGCCGGACGGTGGTGGAAGCGGCAGTTGCAGAGTTCAGGAGGGTGGCAATGGAGGTTGGAGAGAGGGAGAGAGAACGTTGGGGAAGGAGGGGAGGAATGAGGGACGCGGCTGCGCTAGGGTTCGCGTCCCTGGGGTTAACAAAACGCAAAACGGCAGCATTTTGCTGCACAGCTAAAAAACTGGCCGGGTCCCAGTTCGGTTCGACCGACCGGTAACCGGCCGGTTCGTCGGTTCAACGTCGGTTTCTTAATTTTACGGTTTTTCTTATTGTCCGAATCGCTTTAGCATCCGGTTCACGATTTGACCGGTTCGACCTGCCGGTTCGAACCGATTTTCAGAACATTGATATAAATAATGCCTTCAGGTTTCGGTCCCCAATATACCAAAGCCACCTTAGCAACTCTTTCATCATCAGAGAAATTGTAATTTAGCTGTTAGGGATACGGAAGGCTTTGATTGAGAAAGATCGAAAGACTCATAAGTTCCAAACTCTTCCAATCAGAATTCATATTTATGAATTCAAGTATGCTTCCGCATTCAAGTATTTTATTTCTTAATAATTTAATATGAATAATCTTTAGGTTAAAGAATTATAAGAAAATTCCAACAAAATAAACTTATAATAAAAACTAACATGGAGACTTTTTAAATTTTATTAAAAATATTTTAGAAACAAAAGCAAAAATTAGTTTTTATAAGAACCAAACTCTTATTTCAGCCTTGAAGAAATTTTATTTCATTGATATGCCTCGAACTTGAAATATTTTGTTTAAATATCCAAATTCCAACCAGCTTAATGAAATTTATATTAATAAAATATATTAAATTTTTTAGTATGTTATTGATCAAAATTAGTAGTTATTTGAAATGGAAATTATATAATAGCTTTGGGTTTATTTGAAAATTAAGGAAAGAAAATATATGGAGATATATTTTGTTAATTATACTTTATGTTTTTTCGTGAGAAAGGAAAATTTGGTGCGTGTTTGAAAAGGCAGAATAGAAACGAAGTCTATGTTTATCTTGAACTTTAGCTTTTGTTGTTGTGTGCGTTGATGTAGAGAAAGATCAATTCAATTAAATTCCTGTGTTTGTGTGATGAATGGTAATAATTTTAGGTGCGATTATTATGTGGGTGTTGGTGATTGCATTGTGAGTCACAGGTGATTCCCACCATGCAGACAAGGGAGGCCCCCCTTTGAATTTTTATACCACAATACTCTCAATATCAATTTCGAACGCCAAATGCGAAAAGAAAATAAAGACACCATAGATCTTTTTCCGCATTGATGATAATAATAATAATAATAATAATAATAATAATAATAATAATAATAATAATAATAACAATGACGATGATAATGTTATCCGCTTTAAAAATATTAAAATCAATATATTAATATTTAACGGTTAACCGATTTAAATAATAAAATAAAAAATCATTTTATTTTTAAAATATATATTTTATTCTTTTATTATATTTAGTTTTATTTTGGATGAATCTTTAAACTATTAAATCTTTGTTCCACTAAGGTCGATAATCAATTCGGTTTTCATAATATTGTATTCTATTTTGTAAGTCGTTTTTTTTTTTTAATTAAAGATAGAGAAATTTAGATCCGTAATTTCTTAAGTGAGTATGAAAAAATCATGTCATTTAAATTATAATTTATTGCTTTTTATAAATTGTTTTTTAATAGCTAGCTAGTTGTTGAGACAATACATAAATATAGAAATATAATTTCAAGAGTCGTCGTCTCTAAACTTTATATTTTTTGAAATAATTAGAAGAAATAAATAAATAAGATAATATACTTTGGAACAAAATTTATTTTTAGTGTTTATTATACGTTAAATAATAATAATAATAATAATAATAATAATAATAATAATAATAATAATAATAAAGTATTAATTAGTGAAAAATATATTTTTTGTATGTGTATATATATTTTGTCCATCGATCGTCTCTGATTTTGGTTTTGTCCCAGCACTGATATGGGATAAGGTTGAATCAAAGTTTTGTCTTAATCACTTTAGTGATGCTCATGCTTTCCAGCTATATATATGTAGCATCTATCTTTGTCATGACTTTAACGTTTGCTTGTTTTGGAATGAAATATGTGCGTTTAACGCAAATAGTAATTAAACTCATGTGAATGCTTGGTTAACGGGGATTGATTATGCTCAAGTTTTCTTGACATGAAGCATTATTGATTGGGATGTATAATAAATCTTTGTTCAACTGAGTATGAGTGTTACAGCATGTGCTGCTATACAAGTCTTCATGAGTCATTTAAAAACTCTTATCGATTTCATTCTAAGATAGTAAAAGGAATATAAAAAATATTGAAATGTTTGACAATTAACTTTATTGGGCTTGAAAAATGAGGGGGAGAAAAATATATGCTTTGCCATTCTTATGTTGATGGAAGTTGGGAAATTTCATAGAGAAGCAATATATGGTGATACTTTGAGTTTGAGAATTGTCTATGCATTGTAATTCTCTACAAAATGAAAAAAAAATGTCCTTTTAAGGTTATTCCCTTTTTTTTGGGCCTTATTTATTTGATATAAGTTGTCTCTTATAAAATACAAACAACTCTAAAAATGATCAAGGTAATATTATTGTTAATTTTATATATTGGAACAAAACAATGAAGAAGAATTTTTAAACCTTGGCCCACTAATAATACTATTGAGACTTTGCAAGTGTGAGTTAATTGCTTCTACATGAGTTAAGTTTGGACTAAATGTAAATGGAAAATATAAGTAATAAGTTTTTGTCTTAAAATGGGGAGTGATTTTCACTTTCAGAATCTAAACCTTGGCCCACTAATATATTGCTTACATTTAATGTTCAACCATGTTAAGAGTTTTACTATTTGAATAATTGTTATACGATATTATTTTCTTAAGCCTGGTTAATTAAGATCATTCAGATCACAAATGACACTTTTTATAGACTAAAGCTTACCCAAATCAAATAGTGATACGTTTTTATTAGCTCTTCCAGTAACTCATATCAATCAACATGATTTAAGAATTTTAGATATTCTGACCTCAAGCCTTTTTAGGCTAATATTGTCTTCTAATAGATCAAATTACAAATAATAATAGATGTGTAAGAATACACTTTATAAATTTTGAAGTCCAAATTCTTAGGTGTATAAAAAAAAAAACTAACTTAGATTGTATTTATGAATTTGGTGTATGATGAAATAACTAATTTCTAGAGTACATACATTTCAGACAACTCTTCTGAGACAAGAAGATTTACAATGAAGACAGATTGAAAATAATAAAGAAAAAATTGAAAGCAAATGAGTAACAATTCGACACGGTTCTAGCTTCTTATTTTTTTATAGTTTTTCTTAACTTGTATTATAGTATTAATCTTGTCAAATGAATATTGAAAGCCTTTCTTATTCCTTTTTGTATTTGCAGTAGTTAAGAAAAATAAAATTTCAAACGTTATAACTTGTTGAACATACTCACATTTTGGAGAAAATATTTTCATAAAAAGTTTAAATGCTTTTCTAAGGTCTTAGTGTGTTTTGTACCTTGCTTCAGAGACACAGGAATCAGGATATTGTTGCTTTTTAGATGGACATTGAAATTATGCTTACATTTTCAAATACCGTTTTGCTACATATCCAAGTATTTTTGTCAATCAAGTTTAATTAAATTAGTTCAAACTTAATAAAAATTACCCACACAATGTGTCCGTAAAGCACGCACTTTTTCTTCGTATTCCTTCTTTTTTGTGCGTTTTCTCCCTCATTGTCGTTCTTTTACCACTATTGTTGTTGTAGCGTTTTTTATTTCTTCTCCTCCTCCTTCTCTTTATCATGCATGGTGGTTATTACAATATTTTTTATTTCTTTTTTTTGTTTGATTTTTTTTTCTCTTTTTCTTAATTTAAACACTGAAATTTCTTAAACGTAACATAGGTTCAGTTAAGAGGGTGAAACAAAAATTATGAGAATGTGAAAAAAGGATAAAACAAGAAAAGAAGGAAGAGGGAGAGAAGGAGTTGTTTTGAATTATCTATAATTTATCAAAAAAGTAACACCAAAATATTTTACCAAGACACAAAAAAATTTTTAATTTTAACATTAAAATTTTTTAAGCGTAACAATTTGATGTGTCTTTTGATCTAAAACACATTTAAATGTAATTTGTTAGTTGAG
This sequence comes from Arachis stenosperma, assembly GCF_014773155.1. NCBI lineage: Eukaryota > Viridiplantae > Streptophyta > Magnoliopsida > Fabales > Fabaceae > Arachis > Arachis stenosperma. Next base: position 126,737,886 of record NC_080382.1, read on the forward strand.
TGAGTCGATTTTAAACTTGTAATTTTTAAAGATTTTTTGTGTTATTTACCAAAAATTTCGGTGTCATTTACAACTAAATTATGTGTTTTTGTTATCGTTAAACTAATTGTGTCGTATCTAATTAAGAAGAAATTAAAATTTTTTAAGATTTTTTGTGTCATTCACAATAAATTTTGATATCATTTAAAATAAAATTATGTGTTTTTATTATTGTTAAACTAATTGTGTGGTATTTAATGAAAAAAAAGAAAAGAAGAGATGATAATGAAAAAAGAGAATAATTCAGATGTTTGCTGTTCAAATACACTCTTTTTAAGTCTTATACAATATTAATTTGCAATAAATTATTTAGATAAATATATTTTTTTTTACACTTTTACATTGTAGTTTTGCATATAAAAAAAATTATATCAAATAAGAAACAGTGAAGACATAGTTAAGTCTTAATTGTTTGCTAAAATATTTAGTATTAAACAAAGAAAAATAGAGTCTAATTAAATTAATTATTCTATATTTTATTATATTTTAGCACACATTTGTAATAAAAAGCGCCCAATTTCGGCCTTTATAATTACTATACATGTAATCTAACTATCTAACATTTTAAATTTCATTGTTTATAACATCCAAAGTGGCGAGCTATAACAACCATATAGTTGTACATATATTTCCTCATATAATGATCTAAAGAATACGAACCCTTGAACATGCAAAATAACAAATATAAAATAAATAAAATGGTCCTTTTCTTATATACGGATATCCAACCATCCGATACCAACAAGGAGGCAAGTAAACTTTGCTCTTCCTTGATCATTTCTCATACTCCTTGACCCCAACCATTTAAGATGGAGAGCACCACAACTCATGAGTTTTCTGTCAAAAAAAAAAAAAAAGTAAGCATATCAACTAGTAATATGAACAATATCCACATCGATTAGACAGTGTTTATTTTGAGGTATTGACACATAAATTAAGAGATTGAAATTTAATATTATATTTATATATATTGACCTAAAGATTGATATTAAAATTTTAGTATTTTAGTATCTCTAAAAAGTGAGAACATAAAAAACTAAAATTTTTAAAAATGAGACTGAAATTTTAATAATATTTTATATCTAAAATACCCTCATTTCAATTAATTAATTTTAATTTTATTTTTTGTGCAAATTAAATTAAAATTTCATTTTTATTTCTGTCTCTATCTCTCACTTTACACCAAACACAGTATTAAGACTTATTTCAGTCTTTATCTCTCCGTCCATGTCAGTCTCTCTTCTAAATACTATCTTAGAAAACGAAGAGATTTCCAATATCCACATCAATGACATTGTATTTAAAAAAAAAAAACAAACTAACAAAAAAAAAAGCAAATATTCAAACCTGCACTAGTAGATAGCTGTGATGTTCATTTTTTTTCCAATAGAATTCAATCCTAAATTCTAATGCACTCTTACTCTGTCTTGACAATGAGTTTTGCAGAGTTCTTCTTCCCAAATTCCATTCCTCCAAAACCATATTGCTGAACAACTAAAACAGAAGAGCTTGAACCAAAAATATTTGATGCTAAAATATCCCCAATAACTCCTAATTCCACACATTCACACCATTCCAATAAGTTTGAGAATATTTTAGAGTTCCTATAATACCCTCGTCCAACAATGTATAAATCACAACCGTTCTGATCAAGTTCCTTCAAGACTCTAGGAACATCTTCACTTGTATGGACATCAACCTCCGAGTAAGATATAGAATCCTCATTGTTCACAGCAGTGTATCTGAATTTACTTATATACCCTTCATCCAACTCCCTTTGCTTCTCTTCATCCATTACATACGATAATATCCCACGTGCTTCTTCAAAATGAGTTGATTCTATTTCCACAGGTTCATCAAACAACCGAATTCGAATCATCGATAGTTCAACATTACGATGCCTAGCCATCTTCCATGCAATTGCTAAAGCTTCGCGATCGTTTGGGCCTCCAACAAACACCATAAGAATACGAAGCTTGGTTTTGGAAAAAGATCCAAGATTCCGATCAACGAAGATTCCCACAGAACAAGGCGCATTTTGCATTACGCTCTTGTTTATATCCTTATACACGGAGTTCGTTGTTTCAAGCAAATTACCGTTACTCAAGTGTTTGTGGAACGGAAGGAGAATCAAACTTGCGCCTCTTTCTCTGGCGGAGTTGAAAATATCTTCATGAATGCTTTCGTAGGCCGAGACCACGCTGGTGGTCTCGACCCTGAAAGCATCATGACCAGCTCTGTTTCCAAAACCCTCGAAGGTAAAAGTAATGTTTTCTAACTCCACCTGTGATTGGGTGAAGGCAGTTTGGCCTCCGAGCTGTGAAGTCGGCTTGTCCATATGAGCAACAACAAGTGCGGTGGCACGGTTTGTGATTTCGACAAGGTACAAGCCGAAAACGTATACAGGGGAGAGTCTTGTGGCACTGAAGAGTTCAATAATGTTGATCATGCTTGTGGCGTGCTGGTTAGTGTGGACGCATGCTAACATTCGGAGTTCTGCATCAATTCTTAGCCTTTCTATGGTTCTTAGCTTCGTTTGTTGGAACCGCTTTCTTGGCTTGAAGATCAGGTTGATGATGGGAGAGACTACCATAGTCATTAGAAGAACAGCAGAAATAAGAACAGCATAGGTTGGTGCAAAAAAAATCTACAACCATCATTTTCAACAATCAATTATTTAATTGAATATACGCACATTTTCTGTCTAAATAACTATTACAAATTAGAATTATGCTATGTCTATACTAAAATCAGCCACTAAAATTAGTCATCATTATAAAATACGTATTAAAATATAAATACATACACATTGAAAATAAATTAAACCATACATATATTTATATACAAATATATTAGTGATTAATTTTAGTGTACGAATAATATTTTTGTACAAATTATTTAATAATAACTATGCTATTATGTATATATAAAAAATTAATTACAAAATAAAATATATATTAAAAATAAATTAAATAATATATTTATATATAAATACATAATAAATAGTTAATTAATTTAATAGTTAATTTTTAATGTGTATATAATATTTTTTATTTAATAAACATACCCATATTTGCAAAGAATAAATAAACCTTAATAATGGTTAAAACATTGTATGACTAGACAAAATTAACCTTAAATAAATTGAGTGTATGTACTGTAAATATCAATTCATTAGCTTTCTATAATTCTATTGTTTGACTAAAATGAGTTTTCATCATTAAATATCTACATGTGTATTTTTTTTTCCTTTCAAAAGTTAAATTAGGAGTGTCATAATTTTTTCAAGAAATTAATTGATAGCTTGCTAAATAAATAGATAGTATAGTAAAAGAATAGAGAATTACCATCTTATCCCAAGCAATGCTTAGCAATATGAGTGCTAAGGCACCTTTGGTGTTGAGAAGCAATCCTATGGCAAAACCATCTTTAGCGGGCCTACCAAATAAGGAGGTGACAAATAAAGTTCCCAATATCTTTGTGACACATAATAAGATGACAACGAGGAATGTCAATTTCCAATTTGCATGAGAAAAAACAGATGAAATCATAAATCTCATTCCAGTCCCAGAAAAGTAAATTGATGCTAGAAAGCCGGTACCAAAATCATCAGAAACCGCCATAACCGAGTCAGCAAATCTCCCACGAGGTAAAATTAGTCCGTACACAAAAGCACCAACAATGCCATGTGTACCAATAATATCCGTAACATATGAACACAACAAGAGCCCCATCACCACAAAAAGTAGTTGGTGCTCATCCAATTCATTCTCCTCTGTCTTTTTTTCAAGAAACTTTGTTATTATAGGACGAACCAAAACGATGCACACGATAACGAACATGATTGTGCTCAGCACTGAATAAATTGCATTTGAACTATAAGTTGAGAATGGAATCAACAATGTGAAAAGAATCCAATTGTAGGTGTCAATAATCATTGCGGCGGTTAAGGCAACTTTGCCTAGGCCAGTGTAATGAAGCTTGAGCTCTGAAAGAATTTCTACCAGGTTTGGAAAACCTGTAACTGAGAGAACTAAACTCCAAATTAAATAAACATGAGTTGAAACTTCTTCAAGCTTGAAAATATTATTGATATAAAATCTTCGGTGTAAAGCATATAATCCTGATCCTGCTATCATAGGAAAGACTATTCCAGCAGCTGCAATGCTTGTAGCTTCTTTTTTGGCTTTGAGAATTGTATCCAAGTTCATCTCTAAGCCATTGAGGAACGCATAGTAAATCAAGCCAAAGTTTGAGATAACTTCAACATTCATTATCCCAGTTATAGGATAAACTAAAGCAAACAGGAATTCAAATCTTCTCAGGAGAGGTGGAGTTAGTAGGAAACCTGCCTATAAATTAGAAGCCCAACAAATTATTAGTCTTAAATCAACAGATGCTTAATGAAATCTTTAGAATAAATTTTCCGAACAATCTTTAATAAAATTTGCATTGCACAGAGAGAAAATTTTAATCATGTCTCTAATAATAAAATAAATAGGCATATTAAAGTTAAATACCTTCTTAACTTTTTTTTGTAAAATACTAATTTATTTTTTTATTTTATTAAAACCAAATTCGTATAATATTTTAAACATAGTTATGAGAATTTGATCGAATTGATCGGTTCAATCCGATTAACAAAAAATTGGCCATCAAATCAATCTAATTTAAAGTAAAATCACAAAAAAAAAAAGTTTAATTATTCGATCTGATTGCTACAAATTTTTAGTAGTTAATCAGTTTAAATTAATAACACAAAAAAATAATTTTTTAAATTATATATTTTATACATAGATATATTATTTTATTATATTCGATTCAATCTAAGTTAAATCTAGTTGAATTTTTAAATATTTGAACATTTAATTCTATTGCTTTGATAATCGGTTTGGCTTTGAGAACCTTGATTTTAGGATGTGAAAACTAAATTGTCAATTTTTTATCTGCAATTAACTTATTACGTGGGGAAAAAGAAAATAGAAATGAAGAAGAAAGAAGCATGGAGATATAGATAGATACTTACAAAGACGTATGTAATAAGGCGAGATTGATGGAAGGGTTTGAATAGAAGGAAGAAAAGGCAGGCTACGAAGACAGTGTAGGCAACTTGAAAGGCCAAAGTAGGAAGCTCAGAGTCTATGATATTACCCGTTTGCCATATTCTATTAGCTTCACTCACAGAAACCGGATAACATGCAAGGGGAAGAACGTCTCCCATATATACTTTTCTTCTTCAAATATTCTTCAATTTTATCAACTTTTGTTGACCAAGTAGAAATAAAGATTTGAACTCAATGTTATGCACCATCGAAAATATATTCTTCTATTTAAAGGAACACGGATTTTCCCAAGGTAGTAATTATTGTTGACTCTTGGTCCGTCTTTTTATCCGAATCGGTTTTTTGGTTTTATGACTTTTATCAATAACACACCGCGTATAGTAGTAACTTACTAACTTTTATGGTTGCACACGCCACATATGATTAATGAGCAATGCTAGGGGCCAGTAATTTTTGTGATTGTTAGCTATCAATTAGCCATCAATAATGATTTGATGGTATGAGATTGGTGTGAGATTTCATCCAATGGCTCACTTTTCTCTGCTGGTTACATGCTGACCAAAATTCAACAAAACTACTGTCCCCTAGACTTTTCCATTATTAATTTATTGTCACAAAATAGTTAAGAGAAAGAGAATAGATGGTAATAAAACCAATTGTTCTGAGTTTGGAGTTTTAGAAAATGAATTATTGTTTAGAATAGTGAATCTTACTTAACTTGTATTACAAGTCTAGTTTGTGCACAAACTAATTAACTTAATTATTGATATGAAGTAGCGGAATAACTAATTTTCTAGACTCTTAAAAAAATTTGTGATGACATTCTAACGGAATAAGTCGTAATAGTTGATAATTAACTTACCTCTTCTGCGTGTCAATTATATAATTTAACTAACTTTTCATGCGAATAATCTATTCTCTATAAAAAAATATCATTTAAATCAGAAGTTGCAAATAAAGTTTTTGTTTTACTTTTTTTTATTTTATAATTTTTTTAGCATTCTTACTTATACATTTTTACTTGGAAAAGAAAGATAACTTTAATTTCATAAACCAAAGACAATGGTCTCTCCATCATGAATATGAAACAAGAATGTCACCACTACTCTCATCACACATCTCCCATGCTATCTCCTATGCTATGCTATCTTTTGTTAGCACGGTTAATATGGATAACAATTAATATATATTGATATCGAAAAATAATGTTACCAAGATTTTTTTATTTAATATTAAAATAATATATATTGATATTAAAAAATTAATAATAAAATATAAAAATAATTGTTAACAAAAATTTTAGTAAAATTATAATTTAATATAAAAAATTATTAAAGAATATCTTAAAAAAAATAATTTAATTATTAAATTTTTTTAAAAATATTTTAATAAAAATACAATTTAATTAACAAAAAAATTATTAAAGAATATTTTGGTAAGCAAAATTTAATGAAAAAAAATAAAAAATTTTATTAAAGGATATTTTTGTAAAAAATAATTTATTTTTCTTAAAAAATAGATAAAGTTAATATTAGTTAATACAAAAAATTTAAAATAGATTAAAAAATATTTTTTTAAAGTGATGAGAGAGGAGAATGTATATTTTACAAATAAAGAAGAGAAAAATATCATTTTAGTACCTCTCAAAAAAAAAGTTAAATTTTCTCTAATTTTTATATAGAATTCTTCTAAGTTGGAGCCTTAAAATAGTTTGAAAAGAGCCATTTAATACCTTTATTACATTTTTTAAGAGTATTCACACCACTTCTTTATGCAACTTAATTTTTCACTTTTTCTTTTTTTCTTTGATAGGTAAAGTTGGTAGCTATCATTCATGAATAAAACCCATGATGTCAAACAGGGCCAAATTACAGATGTGGAGAGGTGCTTCTTCCATCCACATTGAGTTTGGATAGGTAAGAGCTAATTGAGCCAATTCATGTGCTACCATGTTACCAGATCTCTTGACATGGGAAAAAGAAATTGATCTAAAAAGGCTTGAATAATAGAAACAATCAGCAATAAAGCTACCAAAATAATTTCTAGAATGTTTCCTGTTCTTTAGAGCATTGATTACCTGAATATTATCATTTTCCAGGATTACTTCAAAAAGGCAACATTCATGAGCTAGTTTAAGACCCATTGCACACGCATATGCTTCAGCTTCGAAGGGTAGGAGTGACAATTTCATGTTCCACGTGGCCGCTACAGCAATCCTTCCACACCAATCTCGGATGACTGCCCCTATCATAACTGATCCTTCTCCTCCTTTACCTGCATCAACATTAATTTTCCACAGGTTGGGTGGTGGGCATTAATTTTCTTTATAGCATTAAAAGACACGCTTTTTGCAAAGAAACTGCTATGTTGGACACTGAAAAATAACTACAAGTACGAAATACACATTCACAAAAATGAACGAAATTTGGGGATAAAAAGAAAATATGCATATCTAGATCTCGCGAATTTTTTTTCATATGAGAGAGAAGAGTGTATCTCAAAATGGTGTAACAAGAGAGGTGTTTTACCTTATTATAGCTAAGATCAATCCGTACCTCTGATTTATTTTATTTTTCAAACAAACAATCATAAATTGAACAGTCCAATTTGTGTTTTCGAAAATAAAAAAATTTTTAATGTTGAAATCGGACCGTCCGATTTTTATTTTTAAAAATAAAAAATATAAATTAGACCCTCTGATTTGTAGTTTATTTTTTTTCTTTAAACAAATCGAATCCTCTAATTTATAGTTTATGTTTTTTTTTAAACAAATCAGACCCTCTAATTTGAACAAATACAAAAAAAAATATCATATAAAAAAAACACATAATCTTCTAATAACAATGTATTACATATATATTTAATCAATATAAAAAAAATTAGCCTCTAAATCTTCTCCCCAAATATATTACGAGAGCATAGGCAGGGTGACTACTTCACACCCCTTACCGTCAATGCAGTTGTTGCCTTCGCCCTTTTACTATGGAAGGGTTGGTCTTCCTTTGAGAATATTGTGAAATAATTCTTAAAACTATGTAACCTGATTTTAGAGGAGGAAAATAGTGTTGATAGGGGTAAATAAAACGTCTTGTGTAGCAGTCTCAATTCAAAAAAATCAGGTTAATTACTAATTCAGAGTACTTGAGGAAAGATTCCATTCTTGGCAAAAAGATTTTTAAAAGATATTATCGATAAAATAATTTTTAAATTAATTAAAAATATATTAAAAATAACTCATAAATATTATTTTTTTTGTAAGTAACAAAAATTTCATATCTAAAAAACCTCTTATCCATTAGCTCTATTTTTTTTGTGACTAACACTTGAATAAATATTTAGAAAGTGCATAAAAAAATTCGGAACAAAATTTAATCTCTAAATTTTTTTTTATTTAAAAAAAAAATACTCATTCACAATCATTTTTTTTAAATTCACTTGACAAAAAATTACCAAATTTTAAGAATAAAAATATTTTATTTTTCTGATAATGATTGAAAACATTTGCATCAAAATTTGAACTCTAAAATCATTTTTTTAGAATATTTAATATTTAATTCTTTTTGTCATACTTTTAAATTTTTCGAAAACTTATTTGTCATTAGCATCTTTCGAAATTCGTTTTGTAAGCAATGTAAATTTTTGGGCAGTATTTTAGTAGTTTACTCTTCAAAAATCTAAAATTTGAGTTTTAAATTGATATCTTTTCATAGAATCTGAAGGTTCTTGATGGCATAAAGAAATGGGGTTGAATCTATGATATTTTAAAAACTTGATTAATTAATCCTCAAACTAGAAAATGAAACTTTATTTCTATTCAAACTGCGAGATTGATTATTCAAGAGACAATTTTATTTTGTCTCATAATGAGTGAAAACAGAATTAGAGCAGGAAAAAAGAAAATGACATAGTTATGTATCCTAGTTCAACTACCTTGTGCAATGTAACTTACATCCAGTCTCCGCCACAACAGTGGTAGAATTTTTACTATCTTTTTAAGTATTACATACACCAATTTTTAAGGACTCAACCAAATCTTATCTGAGACAAACCAAGCTTCTAGCTAAACTTAATTTGGTTAGGTTCACTTCCTAGATTCACAACACACTAAGTGCTTGCCCAACTTATCAAGGGATACAACTCAGATACAAGACACAAAATAGAAATACAATCAAAAGAGATATGACATAAATCTTAGCTTTTCTCTCCAAGTTATCTCTATTTTTTTCTCTATGACTTTTTCTTAATGCCTCACATATATGCCTTTTTCATTGAAGTGAAACAAAGAAAGATATAACATACAAATAGAATATTCAATGATAAATCATAAAAGAGATGATATTAACCAGCTCTGAAGCTATAGGATGAACCGAATTTAGCTCTCTCATATGTAGCTCTCCATCTTGGCAAAATATTTTTTTGATGTAGAATCACTGTCCAAAATATTGAGTAAGAATAATAGAGAAGTACTCAATGAAACACAAATTTTGGTTATCTCTCCTTGTCCAAAATTGAAGTTAATTTTTTTTTTGTATAGAGTACAGTTGTCAAGGCTAAGATTTGCTAAACTGAGTCAACATAATGAATCTTGAGCCAACTTAAAACTTCTACTTCTTTCTATAAATTCAGATCAGAAAATCAGGACTTGAGAAACAAAGTTAAGTAGCGCAGAAGATAGATGGACAGCAGCGACTTCATTGGTAACAGATCCTCAATGGATTTGATAAATCAAAACTATTAATATTCTGCTTTGGCTCCAAGTATTAATATTAGCCATTAACTCACAGCGGAAGAAAGTAGACTCCATTTTTCTTTTGTTATCCGAAATGTATGAGTAGGAGGAAGGTGGATTCAACAAATAATTAACTTGCTTGTTAATGAAAATTCTCTACTTTTTACTTCTGATTATGCTTGACTTGAACAAATTGATTTTGGCTCAATTTTGATTTGACAGAGCCTCCAAAATTTGTTTTTCTCCTTTTTTTTTTTATATTAGATTGAAAAAGTGAAACTTTTTTTTTTGTGCTTTACTCGTCTCAAAATCCTATCAGCAACAAGACTCTTTTCCTTTCATGAAGACAATGAGAGTATGAGACATTGAGCTTGGTCCAAGTGGCTCAGATTCAGAGACTTGGTTCTATTGTTTAGGCTGCACAAATAATTTTGGACCTGCTATATGGATCAAACATAAATTGAACTTTCAACCCATTCAAATATAATATTTGTCATTATCATTTATTTTATTGTTTATTAAACTCAACAATCTATCCTTTGAAGACAAACTTCATTCAAAATAAAAATAAAAGGAATGAAATATTAGATTCAGATTAGAGACCTTCCTTTGATGATACATGTAACACCCTAATATTCAAATCCTTATGCTCGAGTCATAAGTCAATGATATTACGGTGGTACGACTCTCAGGTGGATTTTTAATATATAAATATAGTTAATTTCGAAAGGAGTATTAATCGAGAAGCCTGAAAAGAGTATAAATAAAATCGCGAAGACGTATCACTCATGTTTCGACAACGAAAAGTTAAACTGTGAAGCCGAAAGCGATAAACGGACAAGGCATAAAGGAGATTAAGAGATAGACAACAGATAGATATATATAACATAAGTAATAGCCACTAGTCGCGACCCGCGAAGTTTAGGCCGGCTAGGGTACAGTATGAAAGTAGTTGACAACAGTACATCATAATCTCTCCCAAAGGAAATATAAGAGCCTCTATAGGCAAGTTCCAAAAGAGTTCAACACATAATATAATCTTTTCTAAACAAAGGTGGAGAGATTCTAAGCAAAACACAAAGTAGAGAAAATAAATATCTTCGCCGTCTCTCAGACGAACCGCAGCTCACTTCTGAGCACCTGAACCTGTATCTGAAAAACAAGAGATATATACGGAATGAGAACCCCGGGCGCATGGGTTCCCAGTACGGTAAAAGTGCCAAATAAATACAATGCACTGCAATAAAAACTCACTAAGCATCCTAAACTCCTTTTCACCAAGTATCCAGCCTAGATTCTCACTAATCCATAAATAGGCATCTGTCGTAAGGGGATACTAAATCTAGTTCATGTTACACATGTTTTCCAACTCGCTGATTCTTCCACGAATCAGACTCAGAATCATAAGCAAAACCATCACCAGTTGTTCTGCCTCAGCAACTCTATATCAATACATCATACCCTCGCCTGGAGCTAGTGAAATCACATCACTGCGTCTACCCAGGGGGCTCAAATGATCTCATTCGAAAATCATCATCATTATGCAATCGCATTATTAATTCATCTCATCAAGAACAGCCCCCAACATCCACCAACACCATCATGAGGGATCTCTCAGTTGTACAAACACAAGCAATACAGACAAGTAATACACAAATAAGGTACAAGTAGAACAAGTAGCATGTAATCAGGTAACATAGCATATATGATATAGAAATCCAAAACAAATAGGCAAACCCAAACAATTCAAACATATGCAAATGATGTATGCCTGCCCTATGGCTGATGATATCATCTGTCGGTTATATAGCCAACCCGACACGTCCTGGTAGCTAACCATGGACAGAAACACCCCTTGCGGAGCAAGTAGGTTTGAGCTACAACCTCCTTGCTACTACCCGCTCAGCCCAGAGCCAGTGGAACAACCACTACTGCGGCTACTACCCAGGCGGGTGTTTAACAGCTCAACCTGGAGTGAGTGGATTCACCACTACTACCGCTACTACCCAGGCGTCACAATCTCTGACCTGGAGCAAGTGGGACGAACCACAACCCTTGCTACTGCCCAGGTATCTCAAGCATTAACCCGGAGCAAGCGGGACGAACCACAACCCTTGCTACTGCCCAGGTATCTTAAAAGCATTGACCCGGAGCAAGCGGGACGAACCACAACCCTTACTACTGCCCAGGTATCTTAAGCATATATTCATTCAATCTCAATTCAAATTATCAATCCTCATTGTTATCAAATCTCAAACATTAACCTGGAGCAAGTGGGACGAACCCCAACCCTTACTACTACCCAGGTATCAGAGTTACATTCATTCAAAACTCCATAATTAACTCATTTATCATAAACATCCCTTTCCGTCTCATACCCGGAGCAAGTGGACAACGCCACTGCCTACTACCCGGGGTTACACATCACATTTCAACATTTTCCATTATTATCCATTCAACACATTCATTCATTAATCATATATGCATTTATACTCAGCCATAATCAATAATGGCTTTGCCGTGACCCGGCAATAACTCAGCCATCCGGCTCATGGTTCAATCAAGAACCAGCCATTTATCAATAGATATAGCCCTTCGGCTCATGGCATACACGGTCAAGGTTGTCAAACTCGCGAGTCTAGGTAAACTCGTGGAGCTGACCTAGACTCGACTCGTAGACTCGTACGAGTTTACCTGTTATACATTTTTTATAAAAAAAATATATATCATGTATAATATATATATTTACTCAGATATAGACATTCAAACTTAACAATTTCAACATCAAAACACATAATAAATTAACATAATACTACAATTACAAATTTACAAGTTACAACAAGTGCTCTAGATCACATATTTAAATCCTTCACAAGTATGTATCTAGTTCAACATAAAACACACAATCACACAATCAAAACTTCATAAGAGTTAAGACACAACCAAAAAACAAAAGAAAACAACAAAATAAAGTCGAAAACTCAAATACTCCAATTTCTTCATCTTCTATGGCATCAACATCATCATCTTCACCATCTTCATCAGAAACATTCTCAGACATTTTGTATTTTTATCCCTAAAAATCAACAACCCAAATAACAAATTCAGTTAGATTATCCACTAACTAAATTCAGATTTCAAATTCATATTTAGTTGATAAATAACATTCAGATTTCAGCCTTCAATTGCCAAGTGATCCACTATCAAAGTTGAATTATTCATAATTAATACTAACTAAACTAACACTAACATTTCAGAGTTTCAGTCAGATATTCAGATTCATTAACAAAAAAATCACTAACTAAGTAACTAACAGTTTAACATTAACGTCTAACAACTGACAAGTCCACTAATCCAGAACCAATCAACCTAGTATTATCTATTGATATCACATATCAGTAGTTTAGAAAAAAAATTTAAACCAGACAACCAATAAAGTAGTAAACCACACATTTTAGTTCTTTTGATACATTACTAACTTATTAAAGCATGAAGCAACATCAGTTTAATTTTTTTTTCATCATATCAAATCTCATTAACCAATTCTGTGTATGATTTAAACTAAACTAATATCAGAAGTTCGGAACCAAAATTGCAGAATTCATACCACAACTAAATTCAACAACCCAGATAACAAATTCAGATTATTAAAGCATGAAGCAGCATCAGTTTAATTTTTTTCCATCATATCAAATCTCATTAACCAATTCTGTGTATGATTTAAACTAAACTAAAAAAATTTTAAAAAGTTAATATCAAAAGTTCAGAACCAAAATTGCAAAATTCAGACCAAATTTGTTAATATTTGAATTTGTTTAAAAAAATTACCTTTGAGAACAGGGACAGAATGGAAGTAGATCGGCAGTGCAGAACAGGGGCGACGAACAGGGGAGGTCGGGAGGCAAACGCAGTGAAGCAGAAGTAAAATTGGAAGTAGATCGCAGAACAGGGGCGACGGCCGACGAACGCAGAACAGGGGCGGTGATGAACAGCGTGCTGTGAATCATCGAGTTCTCCGACGTGGGTGGTGGGCTGGTGTCGGCGATGTAGGCTGTGGCACGAAGAACCTTCACCAGTTCAGGACATCAGGACATGAACGATGGGGGTGGTGGGCTGGTGGGCGGTGTTGGCGATATACCACGACTCCACGAGGAAAACTGGTAGTGGTTAGGCGAGGCGACAGGCGAGGGATGAGGGATCCGTCCGCCCTCTGCGTGGCAGCGCAGACAACGGTGCCGGTGGATGGTGGCGGCCTCAACAAACGTCGGAGAAGAAGAAGAGAGTGAGGGCTTGGTGGTGGTGGAGAGTGAGGGCGCCGTTTTCGAATTAGGGTTACTGGGTTAGTGGTTTGGTTAGCTGTAGTTGTTTTTGTTTTTTTTTTTCTTTTTTTGGGCCCAAAACGACGCCGTTTTGGCGAAAATGGGTACCCAATTTAAACTCGCTGACTCGCTAGTAAACTCGCGAGTTTGAGTGATTCTGTCCGAGTCTAGCCGAGTCTACCCGAGTCTACCAAGAAACGAGTTTGTGTCCGAGTCAACTCGATTCCACTACCTAAACTCGTAAACTCGTACGAGTTTACGAGTTAACTCGCGAGTTTGATAACCATGTACACGGTACTCCTACCGTCATCCTCCATATCTCATATAATCATCGTTGATCACCATTGATCATAACTTTTCCCCTTGCTTCACTCGCAAGTTACCACATCCCCTAGTTCCTTTCTCATTACTAAGCATATCATAATGATTTAATACATAAGGGGTGAGATCGGAGGCTTAGAAGTATGAGATTTGGCTCTTAGAACTCAAAAATCAACTTTGGCATGAAAGCAGGGCCACGCGTACGCGTACTCCACGCGCATGCGTGGATGCCCACAAAACTCATCGACGCGTATGCGTCATACACGCGAACGCGCGGATTGAAACACAGCTAGACGACGCGTAAGCGTCAGCCACGCGTACGCGTGGGTGCATTTGCGCCCCAGGCACAAAACTGGCACAACTCTGGCACAACTCTCGGGAAAATGGCTGGGCATTGGGTGCAGCGCATCGACGCGCACGCGCACACCACGCACTCGCGTGGATGGTGCCTTCTCGAAGAACGACGCGTACGCGCCAAGTGCGCCTACGCGTGGAGGGTCATTCTGCTAAAAGAATTTATAAGTTAAAAGCTGCAGAATTCACAGATTCAACCCCCAATCTTCCGACGGACATTACTTCCTCATTTTAAATCGTTTTTCACCCGTTCTTCGAACGGCATGGACATCCCGGATCCAATTTCATTTCTAAAAAGATTTGGCACAAAACAAAGATCCGTAGTCCAAGTTATGTCCCGTCAAAGTATGCCCAAAAACCATATTTTCATATAAAACCACAAAGTGCCATTTTCAAAACAAGCCATTTTCAACTCTTTTCAAAATCAACCAAAACATGCCAATTTCAACCCTTTTTGAAACCAATCAAAATATACCAAAATCAACATCAAGCCTCCTCAACTCATACATTAACACTTTACCACAAATCACAAAACCATCATATAACCATCTTTACCCATTTCAAGTAAATGGCTAAATTACAAACATATCAACATGTCATACATCCTTCCTCATCTCAATTTCCAACAATACTATTTCCAATCAACCATCATTATACATAATCAATATCATAATCACTATCACGTGGTTTCACCCACAAATCAACCTTAATCATTCCTCAAGCATATATCACAATATATATATACCTCTCATGCATCATCATACCATCAAGACATCAATAATCATAATCACATATATGACCACATAATATTTCTCAACCCAAAACCAAACATACTTCATCTACATAATTTCACCCTTCAACTCCTCAAACCTTATTATTCAACAATCAACCCAATCATTCGCATATTCATTATATGAAATTCATCCAATCACTTGTGTCATCATACAATGCACACATCAACTTACCTCCCTTACCTCTTTCCGGCCTCCGGCCCAAAATTTACGGCCTCCGGCCCAATTTCACAATTTAAATGCATAAACCACAAATTCATACTCATTACCCAATACATCAAATTTTCAATACACCAAGCATACAAGGCCACACAATTCTCAACCCAATCATCAATTCACATTACATACCAACTATGCATATTAGCATCAACCATTTACACAATCCAAACTTAATCCTAGGGACATCTAGCCTAGGAATTCTCATCACACCACACGGTACTTAAATGAAACTTAAACCGTACCTCTTGTAGCCAAATCAATTGAGTCTCTTCTTTAGAAGTCTCCACCAACCTTAGCCCCAAGCCTCACCAAAGCTCCTCAAGCAACACCAATCTCCCAATTGTGCACCAAGATCATCAAATACACTAACATAACCAATATCACATACATACATCAACCTAGGGCTCATAAAGACGATAAATCACAAGGGTTTGAGCACTTCTTACCTCAGCCCATATGAAGTAGGGATAGAACCCACTTAGAATCCATGTTGGAGTATCCCTAAACACCCAAAATCACAAGATTTCAACACTAACTTCCCAAAAACGTGTAACAGTGGGGAAATTCGAAAACTGGGCAGAGATGAATGGAATACTCACCACAAAACTTAGATAGAATTGTAGAGGATGAGAAGAGCGACGTGTGGCCGCAAACGGCTCGTCAATCGGAGCTCCGTAGCTCAAGTTATGGTGGTTTGAAGATCAAAGAGAGTTAGGTTTTCTCTCTTCTCTTCTCTCTTCTTAATTCAGCGTCCCAACCTCTCTTTTAGGGTAAAAATGAGCTGAAATGCTCATAACTAATGTTTATATATGTTGGGTCTTGGGCCCACTTAGGCCCAGTTCACTTATTTTTGTCCGTTGGCCCAATTTTTGGACCAAAACCTTTAAGATTAGCGCTCTAAATCGCACTTCAAATACTTCTACCTCCCCTAATTATAATTCCTCATTTCTTAATCTTATTTACTCATAATCAATTTTCTCAGCTACAGTACCAGACAGGTCTCAGCCGGTACTGCCGGTCAAAATTCCACTGCGCGCTTTTACGCAGAAAACTATGTCTTCCGACTCGGAAAAATTCACTGAATCCAGATATCATATTTAAATCATCAAATTCCAATTGCCAAATCTTCCAACCATATTCGCTCCTCCTTAACTTATTATTTAATTAATTTCGGTTAGACCGGGTATTACAATACAATTTCAAATGTTGATCTGCTCTTCCTTTCTTTCACAAGAGATAACCCATTAATATAAGCTTCGCCACAAACAACACATATATATACTGATATGCAACATTTTAGCAGTACATATAAGAGAATATCATTAAAGATGAGTAAATTAATCAGCAAAATATATCATTTGTCCATCAATCTATCCTATTCATGACTATACTACTCTCCCTTTTGTCATCAAGAGAGAAAAAGGGTAACCAGTTCAAACCTGCAAAAGACATATTAGATGCCAAAGACAACATAAACAGATAAGTAGCATACGTTTAGTTAAGAGTTACAGTTATCCAAAAAACAAGAAAAACAGTAGCTAAAACCAAATTGTCTCATAAAACTAAGTTCAACAGAATTTTATCATTTTTAACATGAGACATTTCTAGGCATCAGAGCCTTTATCCTTAGTATCCAGTGGCTCTTCTTGATCAATAGCCATTGTGTCATCTTTATGAATGTTGTCCACATACTTCAAGAGCACTGCAACTCTATCCTTTGATTTGCACAATGCATTTTTTATTGCGAACAACTAGCTTTCTCTCTTATTGGCTCAAAGAGATGAGATGATTGGACAAGTTAATGAATTTCTGTGTAACATCCTTTATAACACCATATAGAAGAGATTTGTGTCTAGTGAAAATAGATGTTCCAGTGGTGGGTTGAGGAAGAATGTCATCAAACTCTTCTTCTTCTACATCAATAACCACTCTTTTAGATCTGATTAGTCCTTTCTTTTGTTGTTTCACTACATCATTCCTTTTTAGGTAAGAGTTTCTATTTTCAAGTGACTCATTGGACAGGTTAACACCAATAAATTCAAAGAAACAGGTTAAAAACATATCATAGAAAAGTGACAGATTCTTATCACTGTTTATACAGTCATATATATGCCTCATCATCAAATAAGCAAAAAAAATTTTAATTTTCATAATAATAGCATACAACACTAATGTGTCACAAAATGAAACTCTCTAATAGGAGTTGCTTTGAGGAAGAAATATATGATTTATAATCCATTGAAGTTGTGCATGAACAGAACCAAGAGTTTTATGGATTGGAGTGAGATCATCAATGAGAGAAATATTTTCACAGGCAGAAGTTAGGGATCTTGGTACCAAAGATCTAAATTTTTATCCCATTTTTCTGAAATATATGCATTAACACCAATATCAAACCCTAGAGTTTCACTGATAGTTTTCCTATTCAAATTTAATTCACTCCTTTTAACATAAGAGTGAATGTTTTCATTGTGATAACCCATGTTAGCATAGAATTCACGAACAAAATCAAGGTAAACAGGTTTTTTTATTTTAAATAGATGATTCCAGTTCAAAAAAACAAGGTTTTTCACATAGCCAAATCCTTTCTTTTCCAAAGTAGGAAGATCAACGAGATAAGAAGGGCACAAAGAACGATGTATAACAACTGGCTTATAAAACTCAAAGTTTATAGCAAATGAAAAACCAAGAGGATTGTAATGTAAGTGAGGTGGGTTTACAAAGTAAGATTTGAAAGCAAAAAAATTATTATCAGAGAATTCTCTAACAGAAAAAATTGTTAAAATAAATTTTTTCTTAATTTTTAAAATTAATAAACTTCCTTTATCATTCTTTTTCTTTATCTTTCTCTTTCTTTCTCTCATTCTCTATTTTTCTTTACCTTTCTATTTTACAAAAAATAAATATAAAAATATACATATTAAATATAAAAATATAAAAATATACATGTTAAATTTTTTCAAATTTTAGATAACGAATATTAAAAATAGTTATTAGTAAAAAATTAAATTCTTTCATATCAAAATAATAACCAAAAAATTTATTATTTAATTTTGTTTTTATTTACAGACCCTAATCATCTTAGTCAATAAAGACTTTTGTTCCTTATGACCTCTTTGTAAAAATAGTCTAATGTTATAAATTTTTTGTATCATAATTTATAATATCAAAATCAACATAATTTTAAAAGATTTATATTCTCATAATAATATTATGAATAAAAACACTAGTATTACTTAATTATTCTAACAATAATTAATGAATATAAAATAATATAAATAATAATTAACAAATACAAGATAAAATAATTTTAAACTAATTTTCTTGTCTTCCAATAATGAAACTAGTTTTAATTTAACATCTTGAATTCCTTTTTTCCTGTTCTTGTTTCCCAAGATAACAATCACACAACTTACTACATACATAGACACTCATGCAATGATGAGATACTAGAGAGGAGATGAAATAGACACTCCGAGTGATCGTACATTCCAATATTTACAAATACCCAAGGACGATAAAACAACATTTCAAAGATCCAAGAGCCTATTAGCATGTGTTTAACCGCATCCAAATCAAATGCTGGACCACCTCAGACAGGATTCTCGGCGTGTTTCCTCGAACGGTGTGTTGCGGAAAAGCATTCATTCTCTTACAGAAAGCTGCTTAATTTAGCTGCTCGCAGAAGGCCCGAAATACATGCATATGGGTGGGTCGATTCGCATAATAGAGAGAACTGCAGAAGGAATAGTCCATATCCCATCGCCGCATATCAAACCAGACGCAACTGCCCCGGCATAGTCCTCGGCATCCCTTCTATTCAACTTCTCCCACACAAACAATATCACAGTTCCGATGAACATATCGACCGCAAAGTAAGCACCAATGTAGAAAGGAACTGCCATGGCCATTGGGATGGGGATATACTGCGAGTACTTCTTGGGAACCAAATCCCTTAGAAGATTGATAACTATAGCCGCGGCAAAGAAACCGCCACACATGGCCAAGCAATGCTTTGGAAGCTCCGAGAATCCCTCGACACCTAGTATGGCCATTTCCCTGAAGATAACTGCATATGGTGCTTTGTAAGGGCCGTCAGGTGACCCGATATCAAAGGCTGTCCAGAACATCCAGAATGTGAGGGGAGCAATTATACATCCCATGCCTGTTCCTATCAACTGACTCACAAACATGGATTTTGCCGACGAAAGGGTGAGGTAGCCTGTCTTGAAATCTTGCATGAGATCTGCGGCAGTGGCAACGATAGACATCATCACAGCACTCGATGCTACTCCTGCTATTACCCCGCCATTTTGGCCGACTGCAGCCGCAACAATGAAAAGACCGATCTTCCCATAGGTGGATGCCAGACTCCAGTCAGTGAGCCCGCAGCCGTAAGAGTTGCAAAATGCAAGGGCTGGGGCAAGGATGTAAGAGCATAGAACCAAGTACCATTTTAGAGGAGGGAAGATCATTGGTATTGTTCCAATGGATATTGCAGCCAATCCCACGTAACCAGACAGCGCAAACCAGGTAGGAATCCTGTCCTTCAAAAATACTTCCTCTCTCTTCTTTTCTTCTAATTGCAACCGGGAACTCTCATCATCTGACAAAATGCATATGAAAACAGTTGAGTCCACAGTAACCATTTGAACTCAAATCATGGCGGAATTATATCAAGTAAGCAACACATGCCGATACGTTATACTAGTAATTAGACGCCAGACCAATCTATATAACAAGAGATCATTAAGATTCCTAATCTCATGCATCCAAAGAGGAAAATAAAAACTATGACATCCCAAATTAGCTCCTAACAATTTTTATATCGGACAAATTAGTCACCAAAACAAAAAAAAAAAAATTAGTCCTTACTTTTTAGAGTATTAAACAAATTAGTCCATTGTTGTAAAAAGCGACAACTTAGTCCTTAGTTTCACGCAAACATAGTATAGTTGAGAGAATAAATTGTCTAAAATCTTAAAAAGATAAGTGATATGTTATGTACTCAAGGAAAGTGAGAAACCAACACTTAAAAGCAAGCTATTAATGGGAAAGAACCACTCTCTTTAATACAACATCAAGTATCTTATACTATCCTATGGGACTCAGGCACCCCTATAATCCCCAAGTCCCTAACAATACACCGCCCCTAGAGAACCAACGTCCACGGCAGCTTTACTCTATCAACACTTACCCAGCGGTAGCCCATTTGCTACCGGCTATTGGTATTCACCTAATCCAACCTATAGGTAGACTTTTCCATGACGCCGACAACCAAGGCTCTAATACCATTGTTAAGTATCTAAGGAAAGTGGAAACCACATCTTAGAAGCTAGCTATTAAGGAGAAAAAACCACTATTTTTAAATATAACATCAAACATCTCATACTATCTAATGTATAACTTTAAGCACTCCATAATACCCAAGTCTCTAACAGATTAGTTTGTCCATTTATTTTGTTACACACTAATTTTTCTAAAATTTTAAAAGATCAAAGACCAATTTGTCAAACCCTTTTGTTGGGGACTAACTCATCTAATAAAAGAAATTAGGAACCAATTTGGGGTTTCACTCTAACTATTAATACTAAAGGACAAATGACATAATGTATTCCCTTGCACCTTCAAATGACTAACTCTGCAAGCTGACAATCAGACGTGATTTTAAGTTGAAATTAACTGCATTCGATTTGTTTATTTTCCACAATCTAACCTAATTTTTATTTATGCAGAGCCAAACAGTCAATCAGCCATATAGTTCAAGAACTAAGGGACTGTGATGCAAATATTTTATAGGCATAATGGAATGAACGCGTGCAAGAACCTCTTTACTTGTTAAAACAATTTTTTAGAAAATACTTTGTTGTACTCACCAAGAACCTCTGTGACAGTTGGAAGGCTGGTCTCTTTGGAGCTTGCCTTGTACATCTCCCTAACAGTTATCAGTATAATTTTTACAAGATTGTAAATACCGTCCCCTAAAATAAGAGCAATAGATATGAAAACCTGCACAAAAGATTAAAAGAATATTTAATGCAAAATTTAGAAGTATTTAGAAAATCCTGCATGAGAATATTTAATGAAATAATTTTTGTTTAAGCTGACAAAATACCTTTTCTTTAAGGAAAAAAAAATCGAGAATAAATGGTTTTTAATGAATTATTTGTTAAAAGAAATATTATTCAACATAAAGTACTTTTATTCAAAACCAATCCAGAATTCCAGACCTACTCTTACACAGTATTCTGCAAGGATATTTGCTTTGCCTTACCTTGTATCCATATAGACCTTTAAAATCATTACTACCGAGGTCAGCTGGATACCAGTCCCCAGCATGCTGGGAGACAAAAGGCCAAAGAATACCCCACGATATAATAGCTCCAAGAAGAACTGAACAGTTGACTATGTGAGGACAGATAAGACCACATCCAACGTAGGTTGTACTGAAATCAAAGTAGAATCTGCATGAAAAGGATTCAACATAAGTATTTGAACAATTCGCCGACTCCACCTAGTGGGATAAAGTGTTATTCTTGTATAAGTATTTGAACATTTGGTTTATTCTTAGAACCTTCCACATTCATTCCAGAGTATACTCATATCATTTACCAATTATGTATATAAATATTTCACCTACTAACTACTACAAAATTTGGACCTGGTAATAATTATGAATATCTTGATAAGTGATCAAGAGGGGCAATTAAGAACTAGGAATCACCACAAAGGAAAGTTAAAGCAGATGTTTCAGAATAGTTCAAAGAAAATGCAGGTTTATTAAGTGTCATGGAGCATCTTATTCAAAAGTCCTTAAACCGTTAGATAGAAACACATGAATTATTTTATATCCTAACAGATCCCCTCACTGACCTGTCGTTACACACTCATCTAACACTCGTCCGACATGCGTGTCTTACGAATCTAACTGTGTCTTAATAGAAAATAGTAAAAAAAAAAATTTCAGATGCTCTTAGACATGCCTAAATACGATAAAGTGTCAGTGCATCCAACATTATTCTTGTCATATATTCTTAAATTTCGTTTAGAAATAGTATGTATTATTAATTATTAATACAAAAAAATCTAAAGTGTTTATATAATTAAAAAAAGACATTAAAAATATTAAACAAACTAGTTTGTAGTTTAATATCAATCAAATATCAAGATATTATTATAAACTAACTAAAAAAAAGTTTTATATATATATATACTATGTCATGTACTGATGTCATATCTTGTGTCAGAGTCCGTGCATCATAAACAGCAAGAGAATCATCATGAGAAAAATTATTTTGGTAGCCTATTTTATAGTGTCAAAAAAATATGATAGAATCAAAATAATAATAAAAATGCAGATCTAACTGCCTATATGCAAGAGGGGAAGATAAAGTGCATTTAGAAACGTGAGAAAGGAAGCCAAAATCACAAGAGTTTTTACGTGTTTTTAAATAATGTCAAACCAAAGCTAGGGAAGTTGTCAAATCCACACGAATCTCCAACACCACTGAAGAACCACTTAAAGCAACTCCAGAAGAAACTTAGGCCCAAATATTTCCCCAGTTTCCGAACTTGATTCCTGTAAGGATTATCATAAACAATAAACCGATAAAAATAGAAAGGAAGAAAATATTGACAAAAATAACCTGCAGAAGAAGAGTTTAAATAGTTTTAAGGAGCTCCTGCAAGGCATAAAAAATGAAAAACTTCTGAACGGTCAAATTAGCATAACTTATAATGCATACCCTGCAAGTTCAGCCCCCGTCTTTGTATGGAAACTGTTAATTAGCATTGCTGTTGCAGTTCCACTGGGGTATGTAAGCTTATAATCCAAGACCATAACCTGAAATTGCAGTTCACAGACCCATGTTGCATTAGCAAAAAAATTAAATAAACAAAGAAACAGGAAGTTTGACCTTTAAGTATGCATAAAATTCATAACCAAAGTTTGTACCATATCAGGTTATATTCTTTTATTATATTTTCATCATACATTGTATATATTATGATAAGATAATCATGATGCCAATTTTGTGTGGTTGCGTTCTTTTGTTATTGTTTAATGTTTTTCAAATAAAAAGCCATTTAAAAAGTGAAAAGCTCAAAAACATAATCATTAGTTCTCCAATTCAACTTATTAGTTTCAGTTCATCAAGAAAAACATATATGTTATGTGATACTAAATTAAGAAAGTACAACCAGTGAGAGAATAGTTTAAATTTAACAAGATACAAGTTAACCCATAAAACATGGTACCAAACTAAATGGGGAAAAAGTCTTCAATATATTAACTCAATCAATGCTAATATTTTCCTGTAGCATCCTCTTTAAAAGAAGCTTCCTTTTGATAAATAAAAAAAGAAAAGAAAAACAACAACAACAAAATAAATGTAATTCAGGAAAGTCCAATGTAATAATAGTGATAAATATAGATTACCTTACGAAGTGGTACCAAACTAAAAAGTCCAAGAAAGCTGACAACAAACATGAAACCTATCATCCAACCCAAGCCTGGGTTTATAATGTCTTTGGCTCTGTTACCAGGATAGTCAGGGCCTATAAGCTCATATGTTCTTTCATCCATAGCTATCAAGGATGAACCAAATCCCCCTGTTGACATTATGCCATTAGCACATGGAATTTTATGGTGAAAAAAATAGAAGTGACTCCTGTATGTTAAGCTCGAAAGGTTTCAAACAGACTAACAGAGGACAACTAGAACCAAATAGAACAAAGGCATAGCCCAAAAAGAACAATAACCAGAGAACTGCACTTCCCAGTGAACCTAGTTCATTTTTACTCTTTTGCATGAAATTTTTATTTTATAGCACTCATTTATTTATCCTGTCAATTAATTTGATTCATTTATAAAAATCACAGCTCATCATCTGGATTCCAAGGAGCAAAGATAACAGTGAACCTGTATAGATCATATTCATTTTATCCTCCATTGTCATTTTGCCATAACATTTTATGAGTTTTGTGGTAGCTAGCTTTTCACAAAGTTCCTAGTATAATTGGGATTTAGTTCTTTTGATTCAAATTCAATTCCATAATGAACCCTTACTCCTTAGTATGCTAGTTCTAGCCAAAATTACAGCATTCATAGTAGTGTATTTTTGTCTTAAATAAGCTCAATGAGGTTTTCTTTGTTCCCCCTCAAAAAAAAAAAAAAACTTATCATAAAAAATAGAATCTTAAACTGAAAAAAAAAAAAAATCTTTTCCCAAGGAATGTAAGAGCATCTCCAATAGATTATCCCTTTGATACTTTGAATAAGTGAATTGATTTAGAATTGAAATTTGCATTGGAATTGATTGATGAAATGAAACCGGTATCACCTTAGAGATACTGTATCACCTTCATAGAGAATCAATAAAATTTCGCAACTCGTATAATTATGTTGATGAAATAATTAAAAATAATATAAAATTCTAATTGAATTAAGACTAAGTATTGGAAGTACAAATTTCACTTTTAATTTTAAATGAAATTGAAATTAAAACTAGCATCGAAGATCCTCTGAAGATTCAAGGGCATTGACTTGTGACGGAACCGTACACGAGAAGATAAATAAAAAAGTGAAAATCCAACATCAACAACAATCACATCCACAAGAATATACCTAAGGAAAAAGAAAAATCCATAACCTAAAAACCAAAGCAAACCAAGCACCCTTTGACTCCAAACAAGAGGGGAAAAAACGTAAATGGCTGAAAAGCTCTAATTGGTCAAGTGTTTGTCCCTTTCATAGTGGTATTGAACTGAGCCACAGTATATTCAGATAGGCCGTCATAATTCCTCCATTAATCAAATTCGTAGTAATAGTCTAAGACCGTGATTAAAAAATAGGTAAAATTATCATATTCGGCGTTGACACCCACTTTATTAGTTCATAATTTTGACATGGAATTGGACCCACTTTACTCTTTTCTTCTTTTCTTTTCTTTTTTTTCATTTTGAATCTTCTTGAATGTCTCTTTAACAACTTCTAGATCTAGATGTTCAAACAATATCACCAATAAAGCCACTAGAATCGGTATAGTGATGAGGAATTTGAATAGTAGACGTGAAATTTTATGTGGAAATCTTGGACCGAAAATATTGAGAGAGTGGAAGACAAGAGAGAGGGGTTAGTTACCGCTGAAAGCAAGGCCATAGCAAGCAACAACACAGGTCTGAATGACAGTGTTCTCTTGCCTTGTGAATGGTTTAGTGAAGATCCCTAATTGACTCAAGAAACTGGTCCATGACTTGACGAAGAAGAACCCTAACAATCCCGCAGAGACGTTGAGGGAAGGGATAACACCAACGGTGAGATTGAGCTTGTGTGTGATGATGCAGAACAGGCAACCAAGAACCGCACTCACCACCAGCCCTCTGATCGTGATCTGCTCTTTCCACTCCGGAACGTGCTCCGATACCGACGGCGAATTCTTCTCCACAACCAGCGGCTCCGTAATGTCCATTGATGAAGTCTCAGTTCCCATATTGATGAAAATAACGACCAAAGACGAAAACAAGTGACGCTTTTTCTTTTATCTTCTTTTGTTGGGTGAATCAGAATAAAAAGGATGTTATGTTTGTTATGGATTTGCGGGATTGACCCGGAAGAGGCGAATGATTGGGTTATGGGTTGTGGGTTGTGGGTTATCGGATTGGGGAATGGAAGGGGATCTTTGACGGAGAAAGATTGGGGATGGAGGAATTTTGGATTCTTTCTTTTCGCAATTTGGTACGGTGCTTTCAACTTTCAGGGATTGACAGGAAGTTCAACTGGACAAGCAACTTGGTTAGTTGGTTAAGATATATGGATTTTTTTTTCTTTAAATTAAATACATATAATATATAATATTTATTGAAATATGTAATAATAGATCATTTCCCATTTTAAATATGCCTACACATTTTTAATACAGAGGCAAAGAAATCTTAAAAAATATCAGAGCTAAATATCTTAGAGGAGTGCTACATATACAAGTCATTTTTGTTTACAAGTCTTATAAGTTGGGTCTAACACGCGCATTATAGAAGAAGAAGAAGAAGAAGTTGGGCCTAACACGTACGTTACAGAAGAAGAAGCGTGAATATAAATGACTTGTATGATTTGTATGGAAAAGCGTTCTCTCTTTACCTTCGATCTCCTTCTGTTTTTTTCGATTTTCATGATTTCTGAAATCAAGCTTTGAAATTGTTTTGAAGATGATGGAACTTCAGAAATACACCCGAACGATTATAAAAATATACCCAAATGATTATAGAAATACATCCAAAGGATTACAGAAATACACCCAAACAGTTACAGAAATAAACCAAACGATTACAGAAATACACCCAAACGATTACAAAAATATACCCAAAGGATTTAAGAAATACACCCAAAGGATTTAAGAAATACACCCAATATAAGGAGAGACAGTATATTTCTTCTTGAAATCAATACACCCAAAGAATTATAGAAATACACCCAAAGGATTACAAAAATACACCCAAAAATTTTAAGAAATACACCCAAAATTCGTTGAAGTACACCTTATGCATAATTCATAACTCTTTCTCTTTTTCCTCCTCATCTTCTGCTGCTGCTTCTTCTTCTTCAAAAACGATTTCAGAGTTTGATGTCAAAAAACAATGAAAATCGAGAATAACAAAGAAAGAAAACAAAGAGAAAAGCACGTAAATGAAGAAGAAGAACAGGAAGAGGAAGAATAACGTGTAGCAAGAAGAAGAAGAAGGAGAAAGAGAAGGCAAGAAACGTACCTTGAATAATGTTTCTTCGTTTTTTCTGGTGATTTTGATGAAGGAGAAAGAGAAAACGAAAAGAGAAGAAGAAATTTCAATAAAAAAAGAGGGAGGAAGAGAAGAAAAAGAGACACAGAGAAAGAAGAAGAAGAAGAAGAAGAAGAGGAAGAGGAAGAGGAAAAAGAAGCACGGAGAAAGAAGAAGAAGAAAAAGAGGCACAAAAAAAAAAAACGTGAAACGGCGTGTTTATAAATGACTTGTATGACTTGTATGGAAAATCACTTGTATGTGGAGAATTACTCAATATCTTATACCTTATGTATCCAAGCATTATTTACATGTAAATTTAATTAAGTAGATTTAATACCAATAAAATTTACTTTCATTAAAACAACGTAATTATACGTGTGGGACTTTATGTTATTGTCGTTGTCTTCTTTTTCTTGTTTTTTCTCTTCTACATTCTTCTTTTTCTTTGCGTTCCTTCTTCTTCGCGTGTTTTCTCCTCATCGTCATTCTTTTGTTACTCCTATTATTACTGCATTTTTTTCTTTTCCTCTTCCTCTCCTTGGTGATTTTGCAACATTATGAGTTTTTTCTTTGTTTGATTTTTCTTTTCTTTTTTCTTGGTTTTATTCCTCTTAAGATAGTAAAACAAGAAGAATTATCACAAAATGAAATAAGAAGATGAAGAAGCAGTAAAAGATGAGGAGAAAGAGTTTTAAATTGTGCAGAATAACTAGACCAAATACACATTAATTCATTCAGAAATGAACTAAAATTACATCTAGAATGAACCAAAAATTAAATTTCGAATGAACCGAAATTACTTAATGATGACGATACACAAACAAACTCGTTTCAAAACAAGTACAGACCAAGTGCACCTTATTTAAATCCAGAATGAATCGAAATTACTTAATGATTGCGTTCGAAAACAAGCACACAAACAAAATTGAATGACCAGAAATTCACTCAGAAATAAATTGAAATTACATCCATAATTATCCAAAAATTAAATTCTGAATGAACCGAAATTACTTAATGATGACGATACACAAACAAACTTGTTTCAAACCAAGCATAGACCAAGTTTACCTAATTTAAATCCAGAATGAACCGAAATTAATTAATGATTGCATTCACAAACAAGCACACAAATAAAATTGAATCATGAACAAAAACACATCCAAATCCATCAAGTGATTTTATAGCATTATGCATTTTTTTCTTTTTTGTTTGACTTTTTCATCTTTTTATTATTGTTAAGAGGGTAAAACAAGAAGAATTATAAGAAAGAAAAACAAGAAGGAGAAGATGAACAAGACAAGAAGAAGAAGAATATGATGAAGAATTTTGAGGAGTTTTTTTATTCTTGTTTCTTCTTTTTTGTTTGATTTTTCTTCTCTTTTTATTGGTTTTATTCCTATCAAAAGAAAATGTGAGGATAAAGAGTTTTGAATTGTGCAGAACAACGAGACCAAATGTACCTTAATTCACTCAGAAATGAACCGACATTACATCCAGAATGAACCGAAAATTAAATTTCGAATGAACTGAAATTACTTAATGATGACGATATACAAATAAACTCGTTTCAAAACAAGCATAGACCAAGTGCACCGTAATTAAATCCAGAATGAACCGAAATTACTTAATAATTGCGTTTGAAAACAAGCACACAAACAAAATTAAATGATCAAAATTCACTTAGAAATGAACCGAAGTTACATTCAGAAGGAACCAAAAATTAAATTTCGAATAAAACGAAATTACTTAATGATGACGATACACAAATAAAATCGTTTCAAGACAAGCACAGACCAAGTCAATTTTGAACAAAAACACATCCAAATCAATTTTGGATCGGACAATATCATCAATATGGCAAAAAATTTATTGATAACCATAACAATAACAACGATACGTATTAGAAGAAGACGACAATGACAATAACGATGATGATGATGATGATGATGAAGGATGTAAAAGAAGAAGAAAACGCATAAATCTAAAAGACTTGGTTAGACTTGGTTGGTTAAATCACTTGGATGTGGAGCTTTATTGAAATACCAAATCGGTACCTGATAGATTTTGGCAATGACAAAATGGTACCTGACTTTTGTTATTGACAAAATAGTCCCTGAAAGATTTTATGTAATACCGTTACTATCAAAATGTCATGCTTACAGTTGCGCCACTCTGATAGAGAGGATATTATGACGACTTCTATATATATAATATTAAAATATGAGCCTTTAACTCGAAATCATATCGCTATTTTCTTTAAAAAATCGAAAGTTCATTTTTACCTTTTACAAATATGCATATATAAACAAATTCAATCACAATCTTCATATACATATATAAATATATATAAACATACGAGACTTCTCATTCAAGTAGTTTACAAATATTATAAACATACATATAATTACAATTCCTATCCCTCTTTACAGAAACATAATAATAACAAAGGCGAGGGGAAAAAACTATAACTAATATATCCAAATAAAAACAGCACAGCTAAGAACTCAACAAAAACTTTAGAAGCTTCCTTGTCCATCCTAAAAAGAGAAGTCTATAGCGGATGAGAACATCGTTCTCGCAGGTTTTCAGTAGAGGATTTAAGAATTGTCATAAGAAGATATTCAAAAGAAAATTATTTTCATACGCAATGATTATCGCTCGTCTTATAAATCTTTTTGAAAACCGATAGTTAATTATCCAAAAGCTCAAAATTCATATTTTAAATTTATAAAAGTCAATCGAACATAATATTCAAAGGGTTTCACTACAGACCAAAGGACCAAACTTACCACCGATTCATCTAATCACAGCCTCCGGTCCAGACATAACCAAATCACAACCTCCTATCCAACACATACTCAAATCATGGCCTCCGACCTAAAACATAATCAAATCACCACTCAAACTACCATGCTTCGAACCAACCAGTCACAATCACAAGTAAAAAAGTTCAAATACAATCAAGAGCAATTACAACGAGTATGACAATTAGCAGTTAAACAGAACTATTCATAGAGGCAAACCAAATACAATATGCAGATCCAAATAGTGTCACACAGATGCAAATGATGCATGCCTGCTCTATGGCCAATGAGCTCATCTATCGGTTATACAGTCAAACCCGACATGTCCGGTAGCGAACCCTAGACAATCCCTTGGTGCACGCAACCCAAAGGAGAATTCACTTTTCTTGGAAGAATTATCAGGAAAGGTCTAAGTGTCCGACCACATATTGTAACGAAGGGTCAACAAAGTCTCAAATCTCAACCCGAAGCAAGTACGGCAAACCACTGCGTCTAGCCAGGGAGTTCTAATCATCGTAACCGGGAGTAAGTGGGGCGAACCACACCCTTGCATCTGTTCTGGGAGCTCAAGTACTGACATGGAGTAAGCGGGACAAAATCACAATTCTTGCATTTATTCAAGAAGCTTAAATACTATCCAGGAACAAGCAGGATAAAACCACAATCCTTGCGTCTACCCCGTAAACTTAAATACCAAAATCTCTTTTAAAAGCAAGTTAAATCCATTTCTCTTTCATAAATCTCAGTATCTCAGTTTCACCAAAATCCAAAAGTCTCAAATCGACTTCAATAATCAATTCTTCTTTCAAAACTCAATTCTCACTTAATCGGGATTTCCCAAACTACTTCAAATCATTTTAAATTCAAACCTTATTCAAAGACAAAAAAAAATTATTTATTAGTTAAATCCCCTCAATAAGGCCTCTAGACTTTAAGGGAGCGACAACCAATCTCATCTTTTTAAACCAACTTACAAAACTTTCTCAAGAATCAAAATCTCAATTTAAAGTATCCTCACGGTCTCCAATCGTCGTCTCAAAATTAAATAAGTTAAATCATAAACCAACTTCAAAATCATTTCAAACTTTCAAACTTTTTCAACAAGGCTCAAGCCATATCAGTTAGAAATTGAAAATCCTAATTGAAAACTCCAAAAGTATTTATCTCAAATCCATTATTTTAATTGCTCTAAAATCTTTAAAAGTACTCAAAACATATCTCTTTTGATTAAAATTAATCCAACCAAACTCATTTTTTCTTAAATTCATTAAAATTCTTAAATTATAACTCTTTTCTTTAGTTAAATCAAAATTAAATAAAACAATTCTTTAATCAAATTTAACCAAAATAAAATTTCCAAAATTCTCATAAAAATTTTGGCAGCACCTCCTTTAAAACTCGGACTTTGTCATCCTTCTCGGGTCCCAACCAAACCATTTCTCAAACTCTTTTTAAATTATTTCTAAAATTAGGCCAATTTCAATATCTCAAATCATTTCTAATTCTCAAAAATATTTCTGACAAATCAAACAAAACCAATTCCAATATCTCAAATCATTCTATCATAATCAATAAACCAATTTCAAGAAACCAGTCCAACAACGACCAACTTAACAAACTAAATCAACAAATCAAAATAACCAACCTCAATAATTCAATCAATTAGATAAATATTAACATTCATTCAAAACAGTTCAGTTCAATCCATAAGACTCACGTCTTCACAAAAAAATATTTTTTCATATTAATATCAACTTGTAACAATTCTTGAAAGTAAACTGAGTTTAAAAAATACCCCTACCTTGAATAGTCAAAACCCGAAAGCTATAAAACGCATCAAAACCCTTTTCTACTGGCCCGTAGCAGCGACAACTGCAACCACAAATCCACATCGCTTCTGTAACAACAGCAGCAACTCCAATCACGACATGCAATAACCAGAACTCGACATGTGGCTAAAGAGGAATGGTGCGCGAAATCGTGATCACTACAACTTCGCACAACTAACCAGCAAGTGCACTGGGTCGTCCAAGTAATAAACCTTACGCGAGTAAGGGTCGATCCCACGGAGATTGTTGGTATGAAGCAAGCTATGGTCACCTTGTAAATCTTAGTCAGGCAGACTCAAATGGGTATAGATGATGAATGAAACATAAAGATAAAGATAGAGATACTTATGTATATCATTGGTGAGAGCTTCAGATAAGCGAATGGAGATGCTTTGTCCATTCCGTCTCTCTACTTTCCTACTGTCTTCATCCAATCCTTCTTACTCCTTTCCATGTCAAGCTTATGCAAGGGTTTCACCGTTGTCAGTGGCTACCTCCCATCCTCTCATTGGAAATGTTCAACGCACCCTGTCACGGCACGGCTATCCATTTGTCGGTTCTCAATCAGGCCAGAATAGAATCCAGTGATTCTTTTGCGTCTGTCACTAACGCCCCGCCCTCAGGAGTTTGAAGCACGTCACAGTCATTCAATCATTGAATCCTACTCAGAATACCACAGACAAGGTTAGACCTTCCGGATTCTCTTGAATGCCGCCATCAGTTCTTGCCTATACCACGAAGACTCTGATCTCACGGAATGGCTGGCTCGTTTGTCAGGCGAGCGCTCGGTTGTCAGGCGATCAACCATGCATCGTGTATCAGGAATCCAAGAGATATTCACCCAATCTAAGGTAGAACGGAGGTGGTTGTCAGTCACACGTTCATAGGTGAGAATGATGATGAGTGTCACGGATCATCACATTCATCAAGTTGAAGAACAAGTGATATCTTGGAACAAGAACAAGCGGAATTGAATAGAAGAACAATAGTAATTGCATTAATACTCGAGGTACAGCAGAGCTCCACACCTTAATCTATGGTGTGTAGAAACTCCACCGTTGAAAATACATAAGTGATAGTGTGATCATTGGCCTCGGCCCCAGAGAGGGAACCAGAAGAACCAAGATGAAAATACAATAGTAAAAGGTCCTATTTATAGAGTACTAGTAGCTTAAGGTTTACAAAGATGAGTAAATGACATAAAAATCCACTTCCGGGCCCACTTGGTGTGTGCTTGGGCTGAGCAATAAAGCATTTTCGTGTAGAGACTTCTCTTGGAGTTAAACGCCAGCTTTTGTGCCAGTTTGGGCGTTTAACTCCCACTTTGGTGCCAGTTCCGGCGTTTAACGCTGGGTAATCTGAAGGTGACTTTGAACGCCGGTTTGGGCCATCAAATCTTGGGCAAAGTATGGACTATCATATATTGCTGGAAAGCCCAGGATGTCTACTTTCCAACGCCGTTGAGAGCGCGCCAATTGGGCTTTTGTAGCTCCAGAAAATCCACTTCGAGTGCAGGGAGGTCAGAATCCAACAGCATCTGTAGTCCTTTTCAGTCTCTGAATCAGATTTTTGCTCAGGTCCCTCAATTTCAGCCAGAAAATACCTGAAATCACAGAAAAACACACAAACTCATAGTAAAGTCCAGAAAAGTGAATTTTAACTAAAAACTAATAAAAATATACTAAAAACTAACTAAATCCTACTAGAAACATACTAAAAACAATGCCAAAAAGCATACAAATTATCCGCTCATCAGAACACCAAACTTAAATTGTTGCTTGTCCTCAAGCAACTGAAAATCAAATAAGATAAAAAGAAGAGAATATACTATAGACTCCAAATTATCAATGAAACTTAGCTCCAAATTAGATGAGCGGGACTAGTAGCTTTTTGCCTCCGAACAGTTTTGGCATCTCACTTTATCCTTTGAAATTTAGAATGATTGGCTTCTTTAGGAACTCAGAATCCAGATAGTGTTATTGATTCTCCTAGTTAAGTATGATGATTCTTGAACACAGCTACTTATTGAGTCTTGGCCGTGGCCCAAAGCACTCTGTCTTCCAGTATTACCACCGGATACATACATGCCACAGACACATAATTGGGTGAACCTTTTCAGATTGTGACTCAGCTTTGCTAAAGTCCCCAATTAGAGGTGTCCAAGGTTCTTAAGCACACTCTTTTTGCCTTGGATCACAATTTTATTTCCTTCTTTTTCTCTTTCTCCTTTTTTTTTCGTTTTTTTTCTTCTTTTTTCTTTTCTTTTTTTTTTGTATTCACTGCTTTTTCTTGCTTCAAGAATCATTTTTATGATTTTTCATATCCTCAGTAACATGTCTTCTTTTTCATCATTCTTTCAAGAGCCAACAATTTTAACATTCATGAACAACAAATTCAAAAGACATATGCACTGTTTAAGCATACATTCAGAAAACAAAAAGTATTGTCACCACATCAAACTAATTAAGCGAGTTTTAAAGATGAATTCGAAATCCTGTACTTCTTGTTCTTTTGTGATAAAAACAGTTTTCATTTAAGAAAGGTGATGGATTCATAGGACATTCATAACTTTAAGGCATAGACACTAATGATCATAAGACACAAACATGGACAAACATAAGCATAAATTTTCGAAAAACAGAAAAATAAAGAACAAGGAGATTAAAGAACGGGTCCACCTTAGTGATGGCGGCTTGTTCTTCCTCTTGAAGGTCTTATGGAGTGCTTGAGCTTCTCAATGTCTCTTCCTTGTCTTTGTTGCTCCTCTCTCATGATTCTTTGATCTTCTCTAATTTCATGGAGGAGGATGGAATGTTCTTGGTGCTCCACCCTTAGTTGTCCCATGTTGGAACTCAATTCTCCTAGGGAGGTATTAATTTGCTCCCAATAGTCTTGTGGAGGAAAGTGCATCCCTTGAGGCATTTCAGGGATCTCATGATGAGAGGGGTCTCTTGTTTGCTCCATCCTTTTCTTAGTGATGGGCTTATCCTCATCAATGAGGATGTCTCCTTCTATGTCAACTCCTACTGAATAACAGAGGTGACAAACGAGATGAGGAAAGGCTAATCTTGCCAAGGTAGAGGACTTGTCCGCCACCTTATAGAGTTCTTGGGCTATAACCTCATGAACTTCCACTTCTTCTCCAATCATGATGCTATGGATCATGATGGCCCGGTCTAGAGTAACTTCGGACCGGTTGCTAGTGGGAATGATTGAGCGTTGGATAAATTCCAACCATCCCCTAGCCACGGGCTTGAGGTCATGCCTTCTCAATTGAACCAGCTTCCCTCTTGAATCTCTCTTCCATTGGGCGCCCTCTTCACAAATGTCAGTGAGGACTTGGTCCAACCTTTGATCAAAGTTGACCCTTTTTGAGTTTGAAAAGGATCTCGGGGATCACCTTCTTCAAGGCCACAACTTCATAGAAGTGGTCTTGATGCATCCTTGAGATGAATCTCTCCATTTCCCATGACTCGGATGTGGAAGCTTTTGCCTTCCCTTTCCTCTTTCTAGAGGTTTTTCCGGCCTTGGATGCCATAAATGGTTATGGAAAAACAAAAAGCAATGCTTTTACCACACCAAACTTAAAAGGTTTGCTCGTCCTCGAGCAAAAGAAGAAAGAAGAGAGTAGAAGAAGAAGAAAAAGAGGAGATGGAGGTGGCTTTGTGGTTCGGCCAAAGGGGGAGAAGTAGTGTTTAGGTTGTGTAAAAATGAAGGAGTGAGGATGGGTTTATATAGGGGTGAGGGGAGGGGTAGTGGTTTGAATTTGAATGGTGAGGTAGGTGGGGTTTTTTGAAGGATGGATGTGAGTGGTGAAGAGAAAGATGTGATTTGATAGGTGAAGGGTTTTTGGGGAAGAGTGGTTGAGGTTATTGGTGAATGGGTGAAGAAGAGAGAAGGTGGTGGGGTTGGTGGGGATCCTGTGGGGTCCACAGATCCTGAGGTGTCAAGGAAAAGTCATCCCTGCACCAAATGGCATGCAAAAATGCGTTTTGAGCCAATTCTGGCGTTAAACGCCGGGCTGGTGCCCATTTCTGGCATTTAACGCCAAGTGCTTGCCCATATCTGGCGTTTAACGCCAGTCTGGTGCCCCTTTCTGGCGTTAAACGCCCAGAATGGTGCCAGACTGAGCGTTAAACGCCCATCTGCTAGCCTTACTGGTGTTTAAACGCCAGCAGGTTCTTCCTCCAGGGTGTGCTGTTTTTCTTCCTGTTTTTCATTCTGTTTTTGCTTTTTCAATTGATTTTGTGACTTCTCATGATCATCAACCTACAAAAATCATAAAATAACAAAGGGAAATAGATAAAATATAACATTGGGTTGCCTCCCAACAAGCGCTTCTTTAATGTCAGTAGCTTGACAGTGGGCTCTCATGGAGCCTCACAAATGCTTAGAGCAATGTTGGAACCTCCCAACACCAAACTTAGAGTTTGAATGTGGGGGTTCAACACCAAACTTAGAGTTTGGTTGTGGCCTCCCAACACCAAACTTAGAGTTTGACTGTGGGGGCTCTGTTTGACTCTGTTTTGAGAGAAGCTTTTCATGCTTCCTCTCCATGGTGACAGAGGGATATCCTTGAGCCTTAAACACAAAGGATTCTTCATTCACTTGAATGATTAATTCTCCTCTGTCCACATCAATCACAGCCTTTGCTGTGGCTAGGAAGGGTCTGCCAAGGATGATGGATTCGTCCATGCACTTCCCAGTCTCTAGGACTATGAAATCAGCAGGGATGTAATGGTCTTCAATCTTCACCAAAACATCCTCTACAAGTCCATAAGCTTGTTTTCTTGAGTTGTCTGCCATCTCTAGTGAGATTCTTGCAGCTTGTACCTCAAAGATCCCTAGCTTCTCCATTACAGAGAGAGGCATGAGGTTTACACTTGACCCTAAGTCACACAGAGCCTTCTTGAAGGTCATGGTGCCTATGGTACAAGGTATTGAAAACTTCCCAGGGTCTTGTCTCTTTTGAGGTAATTTCTGCCTAGACAAGTCATCCAGTTCTTTGGTGAGCAAAGGAGGTTTGTTCTCCCAAGTCTCATTTCCAAATAACTTGTCATTTAGCTTCATGATTTCTCCAAGGTATTTAGCAACTTGCTCTTCAGTGACATACTCATCCTCTTCAGAGGAAGAATACTCATCAGAGCTCATGAATGGCAGAAGTAAGTCCAGTGGAATCTCTATGGTCTCATTTTGAGCCTCATATTCCCATGGTTCCTCATTAGGGAACTCATTGGAGGTCAGTGCACGCCCATTGAGGTCTTCCTCAGTGGCGTTCACTTTCTCTCCTTCCTCTCCAAATTCGGCCATGTTGATGGCCTTGCACTCTCCTTTTGGATTTTCTTCTGTATTGCTTGGAAGAGTACTAGGAGGGAGTTCAGTAATTTTCTTGCTCAGCTGTCCCACTTGTGCCTCCAAGTTTCTAATGGAGGACCTTGTTTCAGTCATGAAACTTTGAGTGGTTTTGATTAGATCAGAGACCATGGTTGCCAAGTCAGAGTGGCTCTGCTTAGAACTCTCTGTCTGTTGCTGAGAAAATGATGGAAAAGGCTTGCCATTGCTAAACCTGTTTCTTCCACCATTATTGTTGTTGAAACCTTGTTGAGGTCTCTGTTGATCCTTCCATGAGAAATTTGGATGATTTCTCCATGAAGAATTATAGGTGTTTCCATAGGGTTCTCCTAGGTAATTCACCTCTTCCATTGAAGGGTTCTCAGGATCATAAGCTTCTTCTTCAGATGAAGCATCCTTAGTACTGACTGGTGCATTTTGCATTCCAGACAGACTTTGAGAAATCAAATTGACTTGCTGAGTCAATATTTTGTTCTGAGCCAATATGGCATTCAGAGTATCAATCTCAAGAACTCCTTTCTTCTGATTTGTCCCATTGTTCACAGGATTCCTTTCAGAAGTGTACATGAATTGGTTATTTGCAACCATTTCAATTAGTTCTTGAGCCTTTGTAGGCGTCTTCTTCAGATGAAGAGATCCTCCAGCAGAGCTATCCAAAGACATCTTGGATAGTTCAGACAGACCATCATAGAAAATACCTATGATGCTCCATTCAGAAAGCATGTCAGAGGGACACTTTCTGATTAATTGTTTGTATCTTTCCCAAGCTTCATAGAGGGATTCACCTTCCTTCTATCTGAAGGTTTGGACTTCCACTCTAAGCTTACTCAATTTTTGAGGTGGAAAGAACTTTGCCAAGAAGGCATTGACTAGCTTTTCCCAAGAGTTCAGGCTTTCTTTAGGTTGTGAGTCCAACCATGTCCTAGCTCTGTCTCTTACAGCAAAAGGGAATATCATAAGTCTGTAGACCTCAGGGTTAACCCCATTAGTCTTGACAGTGTCACAGATTTGCAAGAATTCAGCTAAAAACTGATGAGGATCTTCCAATGGAAGTCCATGGAACTTGCAATTCTGTTGCATTAGAGAAATGGTGCGCGAAATTGTGAACAATACTTTTCACAACTCTCATAATCCCCGGTCATGAACTCCAAAAGATTTGGTGGCTCAATACCATGGCATTACACAACTTCGCACAACTAACCCGCAAGTGCACTGGGTCGTCCAAGTAATACCTTACGTGAGTAAGGGTCGATCCCACGGAGATTGTTAGCATTGAAGCAAGCTATGGTCATCTTGTAAATCTTAGTCAGGCAAACTCAAATGTATATGGTGATGAACGAAAATAACATAAAAGATAAAGATAGTGATACTTATGTATATCATTGGTGTAAGAGCTTCAGACAAGCGTATGAAGATGCCTTCCCTTCCATCTCTCTGCTTTCCCACTGCCTTCATCCAATCCTTCTTACTCCTTTCCATGGCAAGCTCGTGTAGGGTTTCACTGTTGTCAGCAGCTACCTCCCATCCTCTCAGTGAAAATACGTCCCTGATGCTCTGTCACAGCATAGGCTAATCATCTGTCGGTTCTCGTTCAGGCCGGAATAATATCCATTGATACTTTTGCGTCTGTCACTAACGCCCTAGCCTGCTAGGAGTTTGAAGCACGTCACAGTCATTCAATCATTGAATCCTACTCAGAATACCACAGACAAGGTTAGACCTTCCGGATTCTCTTGAATGCCGCCATCAGTTCTTGCCTATACCACGAAGACTCTGATCTCACGGAATGGCTGGCTCGTTTGTCAGGCGAGCACTCGTTTGTCAGGTGATCAACCATGCATCGTGCAATCAGAAATCCAAGAGATATTCACTAAGCCTCAGATGCTTGTAGAACAAGAATGGTTGTCAGTCACCTTGTTCATGGGTGAGAAGGATGATGGGCGTCAATCATCACCTTCATCAAGTTGAAGAACAAGTGATATCTTGGACAAAGAACAAGCGGAATTGAATAGAAGAACAATAGTAATTGCATTAATACTCGAGGTACAGCAGAGCTCCACACCTTAATCTATGGTGTGTAGAAACTCCACCGTTGAAAAATACATAAGCATAAGGTCTAGGCATGGCCGAATGGCCAGC
The DNA here is from genome assembly GCF_014773155.1 of Arachis stenosperma. Taxonomy (NCBI): domain Eukaryota; kingdom Viridiplantae; phylum Streptophyta; class Magnoliopsida; order Fabales; family Fabaceae; genus Arachis; species Arachis stenosperma. Next base: position 126,777,617 of record NC_080382.1, read on the forward strand.
CTCCCAATGATCTAAGATAGCATAAAACGAAGATAGCTACCAAAGTCTTCCGATGAAAATACAATAGTAAAAGGTCCTACTTATAGATAACTAGTAGCCTAAGGTGTACAAAGATGAGTAAATGACATAAAAATCCACTTCCGGGCCCACTTGGTGTGCTTGGGCTGAGCAATGAAGCATTTTCGTGTAGAGACTCTCCTTGGAGTTAAACGCCAGCTTTAGTGCCAGTTTGGGCGTTTAACTCCCAATTAGGTGCCAGTTCCGGCGTTTAACGCTGGAATTTCTTGAGGTGACTTTGAACGCCGGTTTGGGCCATCAAATCTTGGGCAAAGTATGGACTATTATATATTGCTGGAAAGCCCAGGATGTCTACTTTCCAACGCCGTTGAGAGCGCGCCAATTAGGCTTCTGTAGCTCCAGAAAATCCACTTCGAGTGCAGGGAGGTCAGAATCCAACAGCATCTGCAGTCCTTTTGAGTCTCTGGATCAGATTTTGCTCAGATCCCTTAATTTCAGCCAGAAAATACCTGAAATCACAGAAAAACACACAAACTCATAGTAAAGTCCAGAAAAGTGAATTTTAACTAAAAACTAATAAAAATGTACTAAAAACTAACTAAAAGATATCAAAAACATACTAAAAACAATGCCAAAAAGCGTACAAATTATCCGCTCATCACAACACCAAACTTAAATTGTTGCTTGTCCCCAAGCAACTGAAAATCAAATAAGATAAAAAGAAGAGAATATGCAATGAACTCCAAAAACATCTATGAAGATCAGTATTAATTAGATGAGCGGGGCTTTTAGCTTTTGCCTCTGAATAGTTTTGGCATCTCACTTTATCCTTTGGAATTCAGAATGATTGGCTTCTTTAGGAACTCAGAATCCAGATAGTGTTATTGATTCTCCTAGTTAAGTATGATGATTCTTGAACACAGCTACTTTATGAGTCTTGGCCGTGGCCCAAAGCACTCTGTCTTCCAGTATTACCACCGGATACATACATGCCACAGACACATAATTGGGTGAACCTTTTCAGATTGTGACTCAGCTTTGCTAAAGTCCCCAATTAGAGGTGTCCAGGGTTCTTAAGCACACTCTTATTTGCCTTGGATCACAACTCTTATTCTTTTCTTTTTTTCTTTCTTTTTCTCTTTCGGTTTTTTTTTTTCGCTTGCTTTCTTCCTCTTTTTTTTTTTTTTTTGTATTCACTGCTTTTTCTTGCTTCAAGAATCATTTTTAATGATTTTTCAGATCCTCAGTAACATGTCTCCTTTTTCATCATTCTTTCAAGAGCCAATATTCATGAACCACAAATTCAAAAGACATATGCACTGTTCAAGCATACATTCAGAGAACAAAAGTGTTGCCACCACATCAAATTAATTAAACTACTATAAAATTCAGAATTCATGCAATTCTTTTCTTTTTCAATTAAGCACGTTTTTATTCAAGAAAGGTGATGGATTCATAGGACATTCATAACTTTAAGGCATAGACACTAAGACACTAATGATCACAAGACACAAACATGGATAAACATAAGCATAAAATTCGAAAAACAGAAGAATAAAGAACAAGGAAATCAAGGAACGGGTCCACCTTAGTGATGGCGGCTCTTTCTTCCTCTTGAAGATCCTATGGAGTGCTTGAGCTCCTCAATGTCTCTTCCTTGTCTTTGTTGCTCCTCCCTCATGATTCTTTGGTCTTCTCTAATTTCATGAAGGATGATGGAGTGTTCTTGATGCTCCACCCTTAGTTGTCCCATGTTGGAACTCAACTCTCCTAGGGAGGTGTTTAGTTGCTCCCAATAATTTTGTGGAGGAAAGTGCATCCCTTGAGGAATCTCAGGGATCTCATGATGAGAGGGGTCTCTTGTATACTCCATCCTTTTCTTGGTGATGGGCTTATCCTCATCAATGGGGGTATCTCCTTCTATGTCAACTCCAACTGAATAACAGAGGTGACAAATGAGATGAGGAAAGGCTAGCCTTGCCAAGGTGGAAGACTTGTCCGCCACTTTGTAGAGTTCTTGGGCTATGACCTCATGAACTTCCACTTCTTCTCCAATCATGATGCTATGAATCATGATGGCCCGGTCTATGGTAACTTCGGACCGGTTACTAGTGGGAATGATTGAGCGTTGAATGAACTCTAACCATCCTCTAGCCACGGGCTTGAGGTCATGCCTTCTTAATTGAACCGGCTTTCCTCTTGAATCTTGCTTCCATTGTGCGCCCTCTTCACATATGATTGTGAGGACTTGGTCCAACCTTTGATCAAAGTTGACCCTTCTTGTATAAGGATGCTCATCTCCTTGCATCATAGGCAAGTTGAACGCCACCCTCACACTCTCCGGACTAAAATCCAAGTATTTCCCCCGAACCATAGTGAGATAATTCTTTGGATTCGGGTTCACACTTTGGTCATGGTTCTTTGTGATCCATGCATTGGCATAGAACTCTTGAACCATCAAGATTCCGACTTGTTGAATGGGGTTGGTGAGAACTTCCCAACCTCTTCTTCAGATCTCATGGCGGATCTCCGGATATTCACCCTTTTTGAGTGAAAAGGGGACCTCGGGGATCACCTTCTTCAAGGCCACAACTTCATAGAAGTGGACTTGATGCACCCTTGAGAGGAATCTATCCATCTCCCATGACTCGGAGGTGGAAGCTTTTGCCTTCCCTTTCCTCTTTCTAGAGGTTTCTCCGGCCTTGGATGCCATAATGGTTATGAAAAAGCAACGCTTTTACCACACCAAACTTAAAATGTTTGCTCGTCCTCGAGCAAAAGAAGAAAGAAGAGAGTAGAAGAAGAAGAAATGAAGAAGAGGGAGATGGTGGTGTATTCGGCCAAGAAGGGAAAGAAGGGGTGTTTAGGTTGTGTGAAAATGAAGGGTTGAAGAAGGGTATATATAGGAGAGAGGGGGAGTAAGGGTTCGGCCATTATGGGTGGGTTTGGGAGGGAAAGTGGTTTGAATTTGAAGGGTGAGGTTGGTGGGGATTTATGAAGGATGGATGTGAGTGGTGAAGAGAAAGATGGGATTTGATAGGTGAAGGGTTTTTGGGGAAGAGATTTTGAGGTGATTGGTGAGTGGGGGAAGAAGAGAGAGAGTGGTGGTGGGGTCCTGTGGGGTCCACAGATCCTGTGGTGTCAAGGAAAAGTCATCCCTGCACCAAGTGGCATCAAAATTCACGTTTTGAGCCATTTCTGGCGTTAAACGCCGGGCTGGTGCCCATTCCTGGCGTTTAACGCCAGGTTGTTGCCCTTTACTGGCGTTAACGCCAGTCTGGTGCCCCTTTCTGGCGTTAAACGCCCAGAATGGTGCCAGACTGGGCGTTAAACGCCCAACAGCTAGCATTACTGGCGTTTGAACGCCAGCTTCTTCTCCTCCAGGGTGTGCTGTTTTCTTCCTGTTTTTCATTCTGTTTTGCTTTTTTCATTGTTTTTGTGACTTCTTATGATCATCAACCTACAAAAAAGATAAAAAACAAAAGAAAATAGTTAACTATAAAACATTGGGTTGCCTCCCAACAAGCGCTTCTTTAATGTCATTAGCTTGACAGAGGACTCCCATGGAGCCTCAGAAATACTCAGAACCGTGTTGGAACCTCCCAACACCAAACTTAGAGTTTGAGTGTGGGGGTTCAACACCAAACTTAGAGTTTGGTTGTGGCCTCCCAACACCAAACTTAGAGTTTGACTGTGGGGGCTCTGCTTGGCTCTGTTTTGAGAGAAGCTCTTCATGCTTCCTCTCCATGATGATAGAGGGATGTCCTTGGGCTTTAAACACCAAGGATTTTTCATTCACTTGAATGATCAACTCTCCTCTATCAACATCAATCACAGCCTTTGCTGTGGCTAGGAAGGGTCTGCCAAGGATGATGGATTCATCCATGCACTTCCCAGTCTCTAGGACTATGAAATCAGTAGGGATGTAGTGGTCTTCAATCTTTACCAAAACATTCTCTACAAGTCCATGAGCTTGTTTTCTTGAGTTGTCTGCCATCTCTAGTGAGATTTTTGCAGCTTGCACCTCAAAGATCCCTAATTTCTCCATTACAGAGAGGGGCATGAGGTTTACACTTGACCCTAAGTCACACAAGGCCTTCTTGAAGGTCATGGTGCCTATGGTACAAGGTATAGAAAACTTCCCAGGATCCTGCCTCTTTTGAGGCAGTTTCTGCCTAGACAAGTCATCCAGTTCTTTGGTGAGCAAAGGTGGTTCATCCTCCCAAGTCTCATTTCCAAATAACTTGTCATTTAGCTTCATGATTGCTCCAAGGTATTTAGCAACTTGCTCTTCAGTGACATACTCATCCTCTTCAGAGGAAGAACACTCATCAGAGCTCATGAATGGCAGAAGTAAGTCCAATGGAATCTCTATGGTCTCATTTTGAGCCTCAGATTCCCATTGTTCCTCATTGAGGAACTCAGAGGAGATTGGTGCACGCCCATTGGGGTCTTCCTCAGTGGCGTCCACCTCCTCTCTTTCCTCTCCATATTCGGCCATGGTTATGGCTTTGCACTCTCCTTTTGGATTTTCTTCTGTATTACTTGGGAGAGTACTAGGAGGGAGTTCAGTAATTTTCTTGCTCAGCTGTCCCACTTGTCCTTCCAAATTTCTGATGGAGGACCTTGTTTCATTCATGAAACTTTGAGTGGTTTTGATTAGATCAGAGACCATTGTTGCTAAGTCAGAGGTATTCTTAGAACTCTCTGTCTGTTGCTGAGAAGATGATGGAAAAGGCTTGTTGGTGCCAAGCCTGTTTTCTTCCACCATTATTGTTATTGAAACCTTGTTGAGGTCTCTCTTGATTCTTCCATGAGAAATTTGGGTGATTTCTCCATGAAGAATTATAGGTGTTTCCATAGGGTTCTCCTAGGTAATTCACCTCTTCCATTGAAGGGTTCTCAGGATCATAAGCTTCTTCCTCAGATGAAGCTTCCTTAGTACTGCCAGGTGCATTTGCATTCCAGACAGACTCTGAGAAATCAAATTGACTTGTTGAGTCAATATCTTATTCTGAGCCAGTATGGCATTCAGAGTGTCAATCTCAAGAACTCCTTTCTTCTGACTAATCCCATTGTTCACAGGATTCCTTTCAGAAGTGTACATGAATTGGTTATTTGCAACCATTTCAATTAGTTCCTGAGCCTCTGTAGGCGTCTTCTTCAGATGAAGAGATCCTCCAGCAGAGCTATCCAAAGACATCTTGGATAGTTCAGAGAGACCATCATAGAAAATACCTATGATGCTCCATTCAGAAAGCATGTCTGAGGGACATCTTCTGATTAATTGTTTGTATCTTTCCCAAGCTTCATAGGGGATTCTCCATCCTTCTGTCTGAAGGTTTGGACCTCCACTCTAAGCTTACTCCATCTTTGGTGGAAAGAACTTTGCCAAGAAGGCATGACTAGCTTTTCCAAGAGTCCAGGCTTTCTTTAGGTTGAGAATTCAACCATATTCTAGCTCTGTCTCTTACAGCAAAAGGGAATAGCATCAGTCTATAGACCTCAGGGTCTACCCCATTAGTCTTGACTGTGTCACAGATTTGCAAGAATTCAGCTAAGAACTGATGAGGATCTTCCATTGGAAGTCCATGGAACTTGCAATTCTGTTGCATTAGAGAAACTAATGAGGCTTAAGCTCAAAGTTGTTTGCTCCAATGGCAGGGATAGAGATGCTTCTCCCATAGAAATCAGGAGTAGGTGCAGTGAAGTCACCCAGCACCTTCCTTGCATTGTTGGCATTATTGTTGTTTTCGGCTGCCATGGGTTCTTCTTTGAAGAATTCGGTCAGGTCCTCTAAAGAGAGTTGTGCTTTGGCTTCTCTTAGCTTTCTCTTCAAGGTCCTTTCAGGTTCAGGATCAGCTTCAACAAGAATGCCTTTGTCTCTGCTCCTGCTCATATGAAAGAGAAGAGAACAAGAAAATGTGGAATCCTCTATGTCACAGTATAGAGATTCCTTGAAGTGTCAGAGGAAAAGAGAAATAGAAAGAAGAAGGAGAAGAATAATTCGAACTTTAATTAGATAAGGTTCGAATTGTGCATTAAGAAGAGTGGTACTCCATAAATAGAAGGATGTGGGAAAGAGGGAAGAGAATTTTCGAAAATTCAATCAAAAGATTTTGAAACATTTTGAAAAACACTTAATTGATTTTCGAAAATTGAAAGTGGAAAAGGAATCAAGTGATTTTTGAAAAAGATTTTGAAATTAGAAATCAAAAAGATTTGATTGAAAACTATTTTGAAAAAAGATGAGGTAAAAAAGATTTGATTGAAAAGTTATGGTAAAAAAAAATGTGATTGAGAAGATATGATTTGAAACAATTGTAAAAGATATGTTTTGAAAATAATTTAAAAGATTTGATTTGAAAATTAGTGACTTGCCTAACAAGAAAAGATATGATTCAAACATAAAACCTTCCTTAACAGAAAAGGCAAAAATGTTCAATCAAATCATTAATTGTTAGTAAGTATCTTTGAAAAAAGAAAGAAATTGATTTTGAAAACATTTGATTGAAAAGATATGATTTGAAAAAGATTTGATTTTGAAAAACTTTGAAAACTTGAAAAAAAAATTGATTTGAAAACAAAATCTTCCCCCTAGCACCATCCTGGCGTTAAACGCCCAGAATGGTATACATTCTGGCGTTTAACGCCCAAAATGCTACCTCTTTGGGCGTTAAACGCCCAACCAGGTACCCTGGCTGGCGTTTAAACGCCAGTCTGCCTTCTTCACTGGCATTTTTGAATGCTCAGCTTTTTCTGTATAATTCCTCTGCAGCATGTTCTGAATCTTCAATTCTTTGTATCATTGACTTGAAAAGACACAAATTAAAAGTATTTTTGGATTTTTAATAATCAAAATGCAATAAGAATCAAATAACAATGCACGCAAGACACCAAACTTAGCAGTTTGTACACTACTAACACTATATGAGACACATAAACACTCAAGCCAAAAGAATTCAAAGATCAGAGTAAGAAATCATCAAGAATTACTTGAAGACCCTTAAGACACATGAATAAATGCATGCTATTGACACCAAACTTAAGATGAGACACTAGACTTTAAGCAAGAAACATCAAATATTTTTGGTTTTTATGATTTTTTTTGATTTTTTTGTGTTTTTCGAAAATTAAGTGGAAAAAGGTATCAAAATTCTTAATGAGAATTCCAGGAATCAGTGCAATGCTAGTCTAAGACTCCGGTCCAGGAATTTAGACATGGCTTCACAGCCAGCCAAGCTTTGAAAGAAAGCTTCGGTCCAAAACACTAGACATGACCAAAGGTCAGCCAAGCCTTAGCAGATCACTGCTCCAAAAGCAAAATTGATGAAAATCAACAAGCTCTTGTGGTGATAAGTTGAAACCTCGGTCCAATCAGATTAGACATGGCTTCTCAGCCAGCCAGATTTCAACAAATCATCATGAAACTCTAGAACTCATCTTCAAGAATTTCGAAAAAAAATAAACACCTAATCTAAGTAACAAGATGAACCGTCAGTTGTCCAAACTAGAACAATCCCCGGCAACGGCGCCAAAAACTTGGTGCGCGAAATTGTGAACAATACTTTTCACAACTCTCATAATCCCCGGTCATGAACTCCAAAAGATTTGGTGGCTCAATACCATGGCATTACACAACTTCGCACAACTAACCAGCAAGTGCACTGGGTCGTCCAAGTAATACCTTACGTGAGTAAGGGTCGATCCCACGGAGATTGTTAGCATTGAAGCAAGCTATGGTCATCTTGTAAATCTTAGTCAGGCAAACTCAAATGTATATGGTGATGAACGAAAATAACATAAAAGATAAAGATAGTGATACTTATGTATATCATTGGTGTAAGAGCTTCAGACAAGCGTATGAAGATGCCTTCCCTTCCGTCTCTCTGCTTTCCCACTGCCTTCATCCAATCCTTCTTACTCCTTTCCATGGCAAGCTCGTGTAGGGTTTCACTGTTGTCAGCAGCTACCTCCCATCCTCTCAGTGAAAATACGTCCCTGATGCTCTGTCACAGCATAGGCTAATCATCTGTCGGTTCTCGTTCAGGCCGGAATAATATCCATTGATACTTTTGCGTCTGTCACTAACGCCCTAGCCTGCTAGGAGTTTGAAGCACGTCACAGTCATTCAATCATTGAATCCTACTCAGAATACCACAGACAAGATTAGACCTTCCGGATTCTCTTGAATGCCGCCATCAGTTCTTGCCTATACCACGAAGACTCTGATCTCACGGAATGGCTGGCTCGTTTGTCAGGCGAGCACTCGGTTGTCAGGCGATCAACCATGCATCGTGCAATCAGAAATCCAAGAGATATTCACTAAGCCTCAGATGCTTGTAGAACAAGAATGGTTGTCAGTCACCTTGTTCATGGGTGAGAAGGATGATGGGCGTCAATCATCACCTTCATCAAGTTGAAGAACAAGTGATATCTTGGACAAAGAACAAGCGGAATTGAATAGAAGAACAATAGTAATTGCATTAATACTCGAGGTACAGCAGAGCTCCACACCTTAATCTATGGTGTGTAGAAACTCCACCGTTGAAAAATACATAAGCATAAGGTCTAGGCATGGCCGAATGGCAGCCTCCCAATGATCTAAGATAGCATAAAACGAAGATAGCTACCAAAGTCTTCCGATGAAAATACAATAGTAAAAGGTCCTACTTATAGATAACTAGTAGCCTAAGGTGTACAAAGATGAGTAAATGACATAAAAATCCACTTCCGGGCCCACTTGGTGTGTGCTTGGGCTGAGCAATGAAGCATTTTCGTGTAGAGACTCTCCTTGGAGTTAAACGCCAGCTTTAGTGCCAGTTTGGGCGTTTAACTCCCAATTAGGTGCCAGTTCCGGCGTTTAACGCTGGAATTTCTTGAGGTGACTTTGAACGCCGGTTTGGGCCATCAAATCTTGGGCAAAGTATGGACTATTATATATTTCTGGAAAGCCCAGGATGTCTACTTTCCAACGCCGTTGAGAGCGCGCCAATTAGGCTTCTGTAGCTCCAGAAAATCCACTTCGAGTGCAGGGAGGTCAGAATCCAACAGCATCTGCAGTCCTTTTGAGTCTCTGGATCAGATTTTTGCTCAGATCCCTTAATTTCAGCCAGAAAATACCTGAAATCACAGAAAAACACACAAACTCATAGTAAAGTCCAGAAAAGTGAATTTTAACTAAAAACTAATAAAAATATACTAAAAACTAACTAAAAGATATAAAAAACATACTAAAAACAATGCCAAAAAGCGTACAAATTATCCGCTCATCACACACCAAACTTAAATTGTTGCTTGTCCCCAAGCAACTGAAAATCAAATAAGATAAAAAGAAGAGAATATGCAATGAACTCCAAAAACATCTATGAAGATCAGTATTAATTAGATGAGCGGGGCTTTTAGCTTTTTGCCTCTGAATAGTTTTGGCATCTCACTTTATCCTTTGGAATTCAGAATGATTGGCTTCTTTAGGAACTCAGAATCCAGATAGTGTTATTGATTCTCCTAGTTAAGTATGATGATTCTTGAACACAGCTACTTTATGAGTCTTGGCCGTGGCCCAAAGCACTCTGTCTTCCAGTATTACCACCGGATACATACATGCCACAGACACATAATTGGGTGAACCTTTTCAGATTGTGACTCAGCTTTGCTAAAGTCCCCCATTAGAGGTGTCCAGGGTTCTTAAGCACACTCTTATTTGCCTTGGATCACAACTCTTATTCTTTTCTTTTTTTCTTTCTTTTTCTCTTTCGGTTTTTTTTTTCGCTTGCTTTCTTCCCCTTTTTTTTTGTATTCACTGCTTTTTCTTGCTTCAAGAATCATTTTTAATGATTTTTCAGATCCTCAGTAACATGTCTCCTTTTTCATCATTCTTTCAAGAGCCAATATTCATGAACCACAAATTCAAAAGACATATGCACTGTTCAAGCATACATTCAGAGAACAAAGTGTTGCCACCACATCAAATTAATTAAACTACTATAAAATTCAGAATTCATGCAATTCTTTTCTTTTCAATTAAGCACGTTTTTATTCAAGAAAGGTGATGGATTCATAGGACATTCATAACTTTAAGGCATAGACACTAAGACACTAATGATCACAAGACACAAACATGGATAAACATAAGCATAAAATTCGAAAAACAGAAGAATAAAGAACAAGGAAATCAAGGAACGGGTCCACCTTAGTGATGGCGGCTCTTTCTTCCTCTTGAAGATCCTATGGAGTGCTTGAGCTCCTCAATGTCTCTTCCTTGTCTTTGTTGCTCCTCCCTCATGATTCTTGGTCTTCTCTAATTTCATGAAGGATGATGGAGTGTTCTTGATGCTCCACCCTTAGTTGTCCCATGTTGGAACTCAACTCTCCTAGGGAGGTGTTTAGTTGCTCCCAATAATTTTGTGGAGGAAAGTGCATCCCTTGAGGAATCTCAGGGATCTCATGATGAGAGGGGTCTCTTGTATACTCCATCCTTTTCTTGGTGATGGGCTTATCCTCATCAATGGGGTATCTCCTTCTATGTCAACTCCAACTGAATAACAGAGGTGACAAATGAGATGAGGAAAGGCTAGCCTTGCCAAGGTGGAAGACTTGTCCGCCACTTTGTAGAGTCTTGGGCTATGACCTCATGAACTTCCACTTCTTCTCCAATCATGATGCTATGAATCATGATGGCCCGGTCTATGGTAACTTCGGACCGGTTGCTAGTGGGAATGATTGAGCGTTGAATGAACTCTAACCATCCTCTAGCCACGGGCTTGAGGTCATGCCTTCTTAATTGAACCGGCTTTCCTCTTGAATCTTGCTTCCATTGTGCGCCCTCTTCACATATGATTGTGAGGACTTGGTCCAACCTTTGATCAAAGTTGACCCTTCTTGTATAAGGATGCTCATCTCCTTGCATCATAGGCAAGTTGAACGCCACCCTCACACTCTCCGGACTAAAATCCAAGTATTTGAACCATAGTGAGATAATTCTTTGGATTCGGGTTCTTTGGTCATGGTTCTTTGTGATCCATGCATTGGCATAGAACTCTTGAACCATCAAGATTCCGACTTGTTGAATGGGGTTGGTGAGAACTTCCCAACCTCTTCTTCGGATCTCATGGCGGATCTCCGGATATTCACCCTTTTTGAGTGAAAAGGGGACCTCGGGGATCACCTTCTTCAAGGCCACAACTTCATAGAAGTGGACTTGATGCACCCTTGAGAGGAATCTATCCATCTCCCATGACTCGGAGGTGGAAGCTTTTGCCTTCCCTTTCCTCTTTCTAGAGGTTTCTCCGGCCTTGGATGCCATAATGGTTATGAAAAAGCAACGCTTTTACCACACCAAACTTAAAATGTTTGCTCGTCCTCGAGCAAAAGAAGAAAGAGAGAGTAGAAGAAGAAGAAATGAAGAAGAGGGAGATGGTGGTGTATTCGGCCAAGAAGGGAAAGAAGGGGTGTTTAGGTTGTGTGAAAATGAAGGGTTGAAGAAGGGTATATATAGGAGAGAGGGGGAGTAAGGGTTCGGCCATTATGGGTGGGTTTGGGAGGGAAAGTGGTTTGAATTTGAAGGGTGAGGTTGGTGGGGATTATGAAGGATGGATGTGAGTGGTGAAGAGAAAGATGGGATTTGATAGGTGAAGGGTTTTGGGGAAGAGGTTTTGAGGTGATTGGTGAGTGGGGGAAGAAGAGAGAGAGTGGTGGTGGGGTCCTGTGGGGTCCACAGATCCTGTGGTGTCAAGGAAAAGTCATCCCTGCACCAAGTGGCATCAAAATTCACGTTTTGAGCCATTTCTGGCGTTAAACGCCGGGCTGGTGCCCATTCCTGGCGTTTAACGCCAGGTTGTTGCCCTTTACTGGCGTTTAACGCCAGTCTGGTGCCCCTTTCTGGCGTTAAACGCCCAGAATGGTGCCAGACTGGGCGTTAAACGCCCAACAGCTAGCATTACTGGCGTTTGAACGCCAGCTTCTTCTCCTCCAGGGTGTGCTGTTTTTCTTCCTGTTTTTCATTCTGTTTTTGCTTTTTTCATTGTTTTTGTGACTTCTTATGATCATCAACCTACAAAAAAGATAAAATAACAAAAGAAAATAGTTAACTATAAAACATTGGGTTGCCTCCCAACAAGCGCTTCTTTAATGTCATTAGCTTGACAGAGGACTCCCATGGAGCCTCAGAAATACTCAGAACCGTGTTGGAACCTCCCAACACCAAACTTAGAGTTTGAGTGTGGGGGTTCAACACCAAACTTAGAGTTTGGTTGTGGCCTCCCAACACCAAACTTAGAGTTTGACTGTGGGGGCTCTGCTTGGCTCTGTTTTGAGAGAAGCTCTTCATGCTTCCTCTCCATGATGATAGAGGGGTGTCCTTGGGCTTTAAACACCAAGGATCTTTCATTCACTTGAATGATCAACTCTCCTCTATCAACATCAATCACAGCCTTTGCTGTGGCTAGGAAGGGTCTGCCAAGGATGATGGATTCATCCATGCACTTCCCAGTCTCTAGGACTATGAAATCAGTAGGGATGTAGTGGTCTTCAATCTTTACCAAAACATTCTCTACAAGTCCATGAGCTTGTTTTCTTGAGTTGTCTGCCATCTCTAGTGAGATTTTTGCAGCTTGCACCTCAAAGATCCCTAATTTCTCCATTACAGAGAGGGGCATGAGGTTTACACTTGACCCTAAGTCACACAAGGCCTTCTTGAAGGTCATGGTGCCTATGGTACAGGTATAGAAAACTTCCCAGGATCCTGCCTCTTTTGAGCAGTTTCTGCTAGACAAGTCATCCAGTTCTTTGGTGAGCAAAGGTGGTTCATCCTCCCAAGTCTCATTTCCAAATAACTTGTCATTTAGCTTCATGATTGCTCCAAGGTATTTAGCAACTTGCTCTTCAGTGACATACTCATCCTCTTCAGAGGAAGAACACTCATCAGAGCTCATGAATGGCAGAAGTAAGTCCAATGGAATCTCTATGGTCTCATTTTGAGCCTCAGATTCCCATTGTTCCTCATTGAGGAACTCAGAGAGATTGGTGCACGCCCATTGGGGTCTTCCTCAGTGGCGTCCACCTCCTCTCTTTCCTCTCCATATTCGGCCATGGTTATGGCTTTGCACTCTCCTTTTGGATTTTCTTCTGTATTACTTGGGAGAGTACTAGGAGGGAGTTCAGTAATTTTCTTGCTCAGCTGTCCCACTTGTCCTTCCAAATTTCTGATGGAGGACCTTGTTTCATTCATGAAACTTTGAGTGGTTTTGATTAGATCAGAGACCATTGTTGCTAAGTCAGAGGTATTCTGCTTAGAACTCTCTGTCTGTTGCTGAGAAGATGATGGAAAAGGCTTGTTGGTGCCAAGCCTGTTTCTTCCACCATTATTGTTATTGAAATCTTGTTGAGGTCTCTCTTGATTCTTCCATGAGAAATTTGGGTGATTTCTCCATGAAGAATTATAGGTGTTTCCATAGGGTTCTCCTAGGTAATTCACCTCTTCCATTGAAGGGTTCTCAGGATCATAAGCTTCTTCCTCAGATGAAGCTTCCTTAGTACTGCCAGGTGCATTTTGCATTCCAGACAGACTCTGAGAAATCAAATTGACTTGTTGAGTCAATATCTTATTCTGAGCGAGTATGGCATTCAGAGTGTCAATCTCAAGAACTCCTTTCTTCTGACTAATCCCATTGTTCACAGGATTCCTTTCAGAAGTGTACATGAATTGGTTATTTGCAACCATTTCAATTAGTTCCTGAGCCTCTGTAGGCGTCTTCTTCAGATGAAGAGATCCTCCAGCAGAGCTATCCAAAGACATCTTGGATAGTTCAGAGAGACCATCATAGAAAATACCTATGATGCTCCATTCAGAAAGCATGTCTGAGGGACATCTTCTGATTAATTGTTTGTATCTTTCCCAAGCTTCATAGAGGGATTCTCCATCCTTCTGTCTGAAGGTTTGGACCTCCACTCTAAGCTTACTCCATCTTTGTGGTGGAAAGAACTTTGCCAAGAAGGCATTGACTAGCTTTTCCCAAGAGTCCAGGCTTTCTTTAGGTTGAGAATTCAACCATATTCTAGCTCTGTCTCTTACAGCAAAAGGGAATAGCATCAGTCTATAGACCTCAGGGTCTACCCCATTAGTCTTGACTGTGTCACAGATTTGCAAGAATTCAGCTAAGAACTGATGAGGATCTTCCATTGGAAGTCCATGGAACTTGCAATTCTGTTGCATTAGAGAAACTAATTGAGGCTTAAGCTCAAAGTTGTTTGCTCCAATGGCAGGGATAGAGATGCTTCTCCCATAGAAATCAGGAGTAGGTGCAGTGAAGTCACCCAGCACCTTCCTTGCATTGTTGGCATTATTGTTGTTTTCGGCTGCCATGGGTTCTTCTTTGAAGAATTCGGTCAGGTCCTCTAAAGAGAGTTGTGCTTTGGCTTCTCTTAGCTTTCTCTTCAAGGTCCTTTCAGGTTCAGGATCAGCTTCAACAAGAATGCCTTTGTCTCTGCTCCTGCTCATATGAAAGAGAAGAGAACAAGAAAATGTGGAATCCTCTATGTCACAGTATAGAGATTCCTTGAAGTGTCAGAGGAAAAGAGAAATAGAAAGAAGAAGGAGAAGAATAATTCGAACTTTAATTAGATAAGGTTCGAATTGTGCATTAAGAAGGAGTGGTACTCCATAAATAGAAGGATGTGGGAAAGAGGGAAGAGAATTTTCGAAAATTCAATCAAAAGATTTTGAAAACATTTTGAAAAACACTTAATTGATTTTCGAAAATTGAAAGTGGAAAAGGAATCAAGTGATTTTTGAAAAAGATTTTGAAATTAGAAATCAAAAAGATTTGATTGAAAACTATTTTGAAAAAAGATGAGGTAAAAAAGATTTGATTGAAAAGTTATGGTAAAAAAAATGTGATTGAGAAGATATGATTTGAAAACAATTGTAAAAGATATGTTTTGAAAATAATTTTAAAAGATTTGATTTGAAAATTAGTGACTTGCCTAACAAGAAAAGATATGATTCAAACATAAAACCTTCCTTAACAGAAAAGGCAAAAAATGTTCAATCAAATCATTAATTGTTAGTAAGTATCTTTGAAAAAAGAAAGAAATTGATTTTGAAAACATTTGATTGAAAAGATATGATTTGAAAAAGATTTGATTTTGAAAAACTTTGAAAACTTGAAAAAAAATTGATTTGAAAACAAAATCTTCCCCCTAGCACCATCCTGGCGTTAAACGCCCAGAATGGTATACATTCTGGCGTTTAACGCCCAAAATGCTACCTCTTTGGGCGTTAAACGCCAGTCTGCCTTCTTCACTGGGCATTTTTGAATGCTCAGCTTTTTCTGTATAATTCCTCTGCAGCATGTTCTGAATCTTCAATTCTTTGTATCATTGACTTGAAAAGACACAAATTAAAAGTATTTTTGGATTTTTAATAATCAAAATGCAATAAGAATCAAATAACAATGCACGCAAGACACCAAACTTAGCAGTTTGTACACTACTAACACTATATGAGACACATAAACACTCAAGCCAAAAGAATTCAAAGATCAGAGTAAGAAATCATCAAGAATTACTTGAAGACCCTTAAGACACATGAATGAATGCATGCTATTGACACCAAACTTAAGATGAGACACTAGACTTTAAGCAAGAAACATCAAATATTTTTGGTTTTTATGATTTTTTTGATTTTTTTGTGTTTTTCGAAAATTAAGTGGAAAAAGGTATCAAAATTCTTAATGAGAATTCCAGGAATCAGTGCAATGCTAGTCTAAGACTCCGGTCCAGGAATTTAGACATGGCTTCACAGCCAGCCAAGCTTTGAAAGAAAGCTTCGGTCCAAAACACTAGACATGACCAAAGGTCAGCCAAGCCTTAGCAGATCACTGCTCCAAAAGCAAAATTGATGAAAATCAACAAGCTCTTGTGGTGATAAGTTGAAACCTCGGTCCAATCAGATTAGACATGGCTTCTCAGCCAGCCATATTTCAACAAATCATCATGAAACTCTAGAACTCATCTTCAAGAATTTCAAAAAAAAATAAACACCTAATCTAAGTAACAAGATGAACCGTCAGTTGTCCAAACTAGAACAATCCCCGGCAACGGCGCCAAAAACTTGGTGCGCGAAATTGTGAACAATACTTTTCACAACTCTCATAATCCCCGGTCATGAACTCCAAAAGATTTGGTGGCTCAATACCATGGCATTACACAACTTCGCACAACTAACCAGCAAGTGCACTGGGTCGTCCAAGTAATACCTTACGTGAGTAAGGGTCGATCCCACGGAGATTGTTAGCATTGAAGCAAGCTATGGTCATCTTGTAAATCTTAGTCAGGCAAACTCAAATGTATATGGTGATGAACGAAAATAACATAAAAGATAAAGATAGTGATACTTATGTATATCATTGGTGTAAGAGCTTCAGACAAGCGTATGAAGATGCCTTCCCTTCCGTCTCTCTGCTTTCCCACTGCCTTCATCCAATCCTTCTTACTCCTTTCCATGGCAAGCTCGTGTAGGGTTTCACTGTTGTCAGCAGCTACCTCCCATCCTCTCAGTGAAAATACGTCCCTGATGCTCTGTCACAGCATAGGCTAATCATCTGTCGGTTCTCGTTCAGGCCGGAATAATATCCATTGATACTTTTGCGTCTGTCACTAACGCCCTAGCCTGCTAGGAGTTTGAAGCACGTCACAGTCATTCAATCATTGAATCCTACTCAGAATACCACAGACAAGATTAGACCTTCCGGATTCTCTTGAATGCCGCCATCAGTTCTTGCCTATACCACGAAGACTCTGATCTCACGGAATGGCTGGCTCGTTTGTCAGGCGAGCACTCGGTTGTCAGGCGATCAACCATGCATCGTGCAATCAGAAATCCAAGAGATATTCACTAAGCCTCAGATGCTTGTAGAACAAGAATGGTTGTCAGTCACCTTGTTCATGGGTGAGAAGGATGATGGGCGTCAATCATCACCTTCATCAAGTTGAAGAACAAGTGATATCTTGGACAAAGAACAAGTGGAATTGAATAGAAGAACAATAGTAATTGCATTAATACTCGAGGTACAGCAGAGCTCCACACCTTAATCTATGGTGTGTAGAAACTCCACCGTTGAAAAATACATAAGCATAAGGTCTAGGCATGGCCGAATGGCCAGCCTCCCAATGATCTAAGATAGCATAAAACGAAGATAGCTACCAAAGTCTTCCGATGAAAATACAATAGTAAAAGGTCCTACTTATAGATAACTAGTAGCCTAAGGTGTACAAAGATGAGTAAATGACATAAAAATCCACTTCCGGGCCCACTTGGTGTGTGCTTGGGCTGAGCAATGAAGCATTTTCGTGTAGAGACTCTCCTTGGAGTTAAACGCCAGCTTTAGTGCCAGTTTGGGCGTTTAACTCCCAATTAGGTGCCAGTTCCGGCGTTTAACGCTGGAATTTCTTGAGGTGACTTTGAACGCCGGTTTGGGCCATCAAATCTTGGGCAAAGTATGGACTATTATATATTGCTGGAAAGCCCAGAATGTCTACTTTCCAACGCCGTTGAGAGCGCGCCAATTAGGCTTCTGTAGCTCCAGAAAATCCACTTCGAGTGCAGGGAGGTCAGAATCCAACAGCATCTGCAGTCCTTTTGAGTCTCTGGATCAGATTTTTGCTCAGATCCCTTAATTTCAGCCAGAAAATACCTGAAATCACAGAAAAACACACAAACTCATAGTAAAGTCCAGAAAAGTGAATTTTAACTAAAAACTAATAAAAATATACTAAAAACTAACTAAAAGATATCAAAAACATACTAAAAACAATGCCAAAAAGCGTACAAATTATCCGCTCATCACAACACCAAACTTAAATTGTTGCTTGTCCCCAAGCAACTGAAAATCAAATAAGATAAAAAGAAGAGAATATGCAATGAACTCCAAAAACATCTATGAAGATCAGTATTAATTAGATGAGCGGGGCTTTTAGCTTTTTGCCTCTGAATAGTTTTGGCATCTCACTTTATCCTTTGGAATTCAGAATGATTGGCTTCTTTAGGAACTCAGAATCCAGATAGTGTTATTGATTCTCCTAGTTAAGTATGATGATTCTTGAACACAGCTACTTTATGAGTCTTGGCCGTGGCCCAAAGCACTCTGTCTTCCAGTATTACCACCGGATACATACATGCCACAGACACATAATTGGGTGAACCTTTTCAGATTGTGACTCAGCTTTGCTAAAGTCCCCAATTAGAGGTGTCCAGGGTTCTTAAGCACACTCTTATTTGCCTTGGATCACAACTCTTATTCTTTTCTTTTTTTCTTTCTTTTTCTCTTTCGGTTTTTTTTTTTCGCTTGCTTTCTTCCCCTTTTTTTTTGTATTCACTGCTTTTTCTTGCTTCAAGAATCATTTTTAATGATTTTTCAGATCCTCAGTAACATGTCTCCTTTTTCATCATTCTTTCAAGAGCCAATATTCATGAACCACAAATTCAAAAGACATATGCACTGTTCAAGCATACATTCAGAGAACAAAAGTGTTGCCACCACATCAAATTAATTAAACTACTATAAAATTCAGAATTCATGCAATTCTTTTCTTTTTCAATTAAGCACGTTTTTATTCAAGAAAGGTGATGGATTCATAGGACATTCATAACTTTAAGGCATAGACACTAAGACACTAATGATCACAAGACACAACATGGATAAACATAAGCATAAAATTCGAAAAACAGAAGAATAAAGAACAAGGAAATCAAGGAACGGGTCCACCTTAGTGATGGCGGCTCTTTCTTCCTCTTGAAGATCCTATGGAGTGCTTGAGCTCCTCAATGTCTCTTCCTTGTCTTTGTTGCTCCTCCCTCATGATTCTTGGTCTTCTCTAATTTCATGAAGGATGATGGAGTGTTCTTGATGCTCCACCCTTAGTTGTCCCATGTTGGAACTCAACTCTCCTAGGGAGGTGTTTAGTTGCTCCCAATAATTTTGTGGAGGAAAGTGCATCCCTTGAGGAATCTCAGGGATCTCATGATGAGAGGGGTCTCTTGTATACTCCATCCTTTTCTTGGTGATGGGCTTATCCTCATCAATGGGGGTATCTCCTTCTATGTCAACTCCAACTGAATAACAGAGGTGACAAATGAGATGAGGAAAGGCTAGCCTTGCCAAGGTGGAAGACTTGTCCGCCACTTTGTAGAGTTCTTGGGCTATGACCTCATGAACTTCCACTTCTTCTCCAATCATGATGCTATGAATCATGATGGCCCGGTCTATGGTAACTTCGGACCGGTTGCTAGTGGGAATGATTGAGCGTTGAATGAACTCTAACCATCCTCTAGCCACGGGCTTGAGGTCATGCCTTCTTAATTGAACCGGCTTTCCTCTTGAATCTTGCTTCCATTGTGCGCCCTCTTCACATATGATTGTGAGGACTTGGTCCAACCTTTGATCAAAGTTGACCCTTCTTGTATAAGGATGCTCATCTCCTTGCATCATAGGCAAGTTGAACGCCACCCTCACACTCTCCGGACTAAAATCCAAGTATTTCCCCCGAACCATAGTGAGATAATTCTTTGGATTCGGGTTCACACTTTGGTCATGGTTCTTTGTGATCCATGCATTGGCATAGAACTCTTGAACCATCAAGATTCCGACTTGTTGAATGGGGTTGGTGAGAACTTCCCAACCTCTTCTTCGGATCTCATGGCGGATCTCCGGATATTCACCCTTTTTGAGTGAAAAGGGGACCTCGGGGATCACCTTCTTCAAGGCCACAACTTCATAGAAGTGGACTTGATGCACCCTTGAGAGGAATCTATCCATCTCCCATGACTCGGAGGTGGAAGCTTTTGCCTTCCCTTTTCTCTTTCTAGAGGTTTCTCCGGCCTTGGATGCCATAATGGTTATGAAAAAGCAACGCTTTTACCACACCAAACTTAAAATGTTTGCTCGTCCTCGAGCAAAAGAAGAAAGAAGAGAGTAGAAGAAGAAGAAATGAAGAAGAGGGAGATGGTGGTGTATTCGGCCAAGAAGGGAAAGAATGGGTGTTTAGGTTGTGTGAAAATGAAGGGTTGAAGAAGGGTATATATAGGAGAGAGGGGGAGTAAGGGTTCGGCCATTATGGGTGGGTTTGGGAGGGAAAGTGGTTTGAATTTGAAGGGTGAGGTTGGTGGGGATTTATGAAGGATGGATGTGAGTGGTGAAGAGAAAGATGGGATTTGATAGGTGAAGGGTTTTTGAGGAAGAGGTTTTGAGGTGATTGGTGAGTGGGGGAAGAAGAGAGAGAGTGGTGGTGGGGTCCTGTGGGGTCCACAGATCCTGTGGTGTCAAGGAAAAGTCATCCCTGCACCAAGTGGCATCAAAATTCACGTTTTGAGCCATTTCTGGCGTTAAACGCCGGGCTGGTGCCCATTCCTGGCGTTTAACGCCAGGTTGTTGCCCTTTACTGGCGTTTAACGCCAGTCTGGTGCCCCTTTCTGGCGTTAAACGCCCAGAATGGTGCCAGACTGGGCGTTAAACGCCCAACAGCTAGCATTACTGGCGTTTGAACGCCAGCTTCTTCTCCTCCAGGGTGTGCTGTTTTTCTTCCTGTTTTTCATTCTGTTTTTGCTTTTTTCATTGTTTTTGTGACTTCTTATGATCATCAACCTACAAAAAAGATAAAATAACAAAAGAAAATAGTTAACTATAAAACATTGGGTTGCCTCCCAACAAGCGCTTCTTTAATGTCATTAGCTTGACAGAGGACTCCCATGGAGCCTCAGAAATACTCAGAACCGTGTTGGAACCTTCCAACACCAAACTTAGAGTTTGAGTGTGGGGGTTCAACACCAAACTTAGAGTTTGGTTGTGGCCTCCCAACACCAAACTTAGAGTTTGACTGTGGGGGCTCTTCATGCTTCCTCTGAAGATAAATACCTAATCTAAGCAACAAGATGAACCGTCAGTTGTCCAAACTCAACAATCCCCGGCAACGGCGCCAAAAACTTGGTGCGCGAAATCGTGATCACTACAACTTCGCACAACTAACCAGCAAGTGCACTGGGTCGTCCAAGTAATAAACCTTACGCGAGTAAGGGTTGATCCCACGGAGATTGTTGGTATGAAGCAAGCTATGGTCACCTTGTAAATCTTAGTCAGGCAGACTCAAATGGGTATAGATGATGAATGAAACATAAAGATAAAGATAGAGATACTTATGTATATCATTGGTGAGAGCTTCAGATAAGCGAATGGAGATGCTTTGTTCCTTCCGTCTCTCTACTTTCCTACTGTCTTCATCCAATCCTTCTTACTCCTTTCCAGGGCAAGCTTATGCAAGGGTTTCACCGTTGTCAGTGGCTACCTCCCATCCTCTCATTGGAAATGTTCAACGCACCCTGTCACGGCACGGCTATCCATCTGTCGATTCTCAATCAGGCCGGAATAGAATCCAGTGATTCTTTTGCGTCTGTCACTAACGCCCCGCCCTCAGGAGTTTGAAGCACGTCACAGTCATTTAATCATTGAATCCTACTCAGAATACCACAGACAAGGTTAGACCTTCCGGATTCTCTTGAATACCGCCATCAGTTCTTGCCTATACCACGAAGACTCTGATCTCACGGAATGGCTGGCTCGTTTGTCAGGCGAGCGCTCGGTTGTCAGGCGATCAACCATGCATCGTGTATCAGGAATCCAAGAGATATTCACCCAATCTAAGGTAGAACGGAGGTGGTTGTCAGTCACACGTTCATAAGTGAGAATGATGATGAGTGTCACGGATCATCACATTCATCAAGTTGAAGAACAAGTAATATCTTGGAACAAGAACAAGCAGAATTGAATAGAAGAACAATAGTAATTGCATTAATACTCGAGGTACAGCAGAGCTCCACACCTTAATCTATGGTGTGTAGAAACTCCACCGTTGAAAATACATAAGTGATAGTGTGATCATTGGCCTCGGCCCCAGAGAGGGAACCAGAAAAACCAAGATGAAAATACAATAGTAAAATGTCCTATTTATAGAGTACTAGTAGCTTAAGGTTTACAAAGATGAGTAAATGACATAAAAATCCACTTCCGGGCCCACTTGGTGTGTGCTTGGGCTGAGCAATGAAGCATTTTCGTGTAGAGACTTCTCTTGGAATTAAACGCCAGCTTTTGTGCCAGTTTGGGCGTTTAACTCCCACTTTGGTGCCAGTTCCGGCGTTTAACGCTGGGTAATCTGAAGGTGACTTTGAACGCCGGTTTGAGCCATCAAATCTTGGGCAAAGTATGGATTATCATATATTGCTGGAAAGCCCAGGATGTCTACTTTCCAACGCCGTTGAGAGCGCGCCAATTGGGCTTCTGTAGCTCCAGAAAATCCACTTCGAGTGCAGGGAGGTCAGAATCCAACAGCATCTGCAGTCCTTTTCAGTCTCTGAATCAGATTTTTGCTCAGGTCCCTCAATTTCAGCCAGAAAATACCTGAAATTACAGAAAAATACACAAACTCATAGTAAAGTCCAGAAAAGTGAATTTTAACTAAAAACTAATAAAAATATACTAAAAACTAACTAAATCCTACTAGAAACATACTAAAAACAATGCCAAAAAGCGTACAAATTATCCGCTCATCAAGGAACAAGACAATGGAGTGGCAACAGCTTTGGCTGTGTTTTCCCGGCATCTAGAATGTTGAACGACAGTGAAGAACCCCTGGCGGCATGGAGCAACAGCAACAGCGGTATACCACCTCCTCCCATGGCTCTTTCACACTTGTAAAAGTGATGACTTCCTCCGGTGGCACCCAAGCAGTGATGACAATGACAGAAACAACGGCAATAGCGGCAACACGGTTGTCTCCCACAATCATCGCGTTTCTCGTCTTTGTGGGCGCCCTCTCTCCTTTCGTGAGCTCAAACCGATGACGGCAACGGCTCCCTCGCGGCTCCACGATGGCGACGACGGCAACGTGGCGCGGGACAGCTCCTCTTCTTCTTGCGCGTTGCGTCGTCGGCACCAGCCACTAGGGGTGGCAAGCGGGGAAGCCCGCCCCGCCCCGCTCCGCCATAAGCCCGCCCTTAGGCAGGTTGGCCCGCACCCACCTGCCTAGTGAGGCAGTCCCAAAATCCCAGTCCGGCCCGCCTAACGGCGTGCTGGCGGGCCAAGCCCGCCAAATATCCTTTTTTTTATATATATATATATATATATATATATATATATAAAGGCATAAAAAATCTCTTTTGTTTTTTACTTTTAACTATTATAATTTTTAAAAGTATAAAAAAATTATAATTTTTATATTCACAAACATTAAAATCTTTGTAATTATAAATATCTAATAAACATAATTATAAACCAAGTTTTCATCCAAAACATAATTATAAATATTGTTTCCAAAGCAAAATAAACATAATCCAAAATATAATTATAAATATTAAAATAAAATAAAAATAATCCAAAACACTCAATTTTCATCTTCATTCTCTTGTAAGTTGGATTGGGAGAAGTTGGGTTTCGGTAAAAAATTGTAAAAGTACCCCCTTGCTAAAAAATACTAAGCCCGGCGGGAAGCCCGCCCCGCCCCGCCAAAGCTCGTAGTTTTAGCGGTACGGATTAAGCGGGCTTTTGCTATTTGGCGGTCCTAATTTTTCAGCCCAACCCGCCTTTTTTGGCGGGTTACGCGGGCCGACCCGGCGGGTTTATGCTCGTTTGCCACCCCTACCAGCAACGACCTCTCTCTCTCTCTCTCTCTCTCTCTCTCTCTCTCTCTCTCTCTCTCCGCCTCCTCCACCCTTGGATAGCGACGCAACGACGGCGACACGACAACGGTGGCGGCAACGTCTCCCTCTTTTCCACTGGCGCTATCTCTTTCTCGGATCTCCTTCTCTCTGTGCGTGTGTGAGTGTGTTTGTTTAGTGTGTGTGGGTTGATGAGTGAAGACTGAGGGTGAGGGTGTGAGGGAGATGAGGGTGCGGTGGCTAGGAAGAAGAGTGAGGGTGGGTTACGGTAAAAATTAAGGTTAGGGTTTTAATTTGAGAGAAATTGGTAAGAGTAGGTTGGTAATTTTAAATAAAAATAGGGATAATATAGTAATTGATACCAATCTTAATTCAACAATAATTATATATAAAAATACTATTTATTCATCAATTTATAAATTATTTTTAAATAAGTACTCTAATCCAAGAATTAGAGATAATCAAATTAATTTCCTTTAAAATCATAAATAAGATTTAAGATCTAAATATTCAAAATATGGTATATAAAATTCTCATTATTTTTCAATTACTAAAAATTTAAATTATAAATAAGAAATTGTCTAATTTATACATAAAAATTCCTGAAAATATAATTCTGAAATATAATAAATTATAAATAATTTATTATTTAATTTCTAAAAATCTGGAGTCTTATATTTTAAAATTTGACAAAATTACCAAATCGTGAAAGGATGATGTCACAATGTGAAAAACGCTGATGTGGCTATCGGAAGAGAGCTCCGGCGACGTTTCCGGCAACCTCCTCCTCCTCCTCCTTTATGTTCGCTATTTTTTTTCTTCAACACGCTGATGCGTCCCCTTCTACCATGGTAGCAAAAGAAGAAGACCGCTATGACACGTCGCTGCACCTCGCCGCATTCTTCCTGTTCGCCGCTTCTTCTTCTTCAACACGCTGCTGCGTCCCTTTCGCGGCCCCTTCCGGCATGGCAGTATCTTGCTGCGTTCTCGTGTTTGCTGCTTCTTCTTCTTTAATACGCCGTTGCGTTCCTTTCACATCCCCTCCGCCATGGTAGCACCTCGTCGTTGTGTCTCCTTTCGCTACAGCAAAGAAGAAGAACAATAACACCACCAAAAACGTCTCCGGAGCTCTCTGCCATCATCAAAACTCTCTTTCGACAGTCACATCAACGTTTTTCGTTCACTGTGACATCATTCTTTCACAATTAGATTATTTTGTCAAATTTTAAAATTTTTCAGAGGCTATTTTGTCAATAACAAAAGTCAAATATGATTTTGTCAATACTAAAATTATTCGGATGTTGATTTGATATTTACCTTAAAATGTAAATTTGTGTACCCTAATAGAAGAAAAAAAAAATCTCAAGTGCATCCTATGGAGTATGGACATAATAATAAGTTTAATGCTAGTGTACTAAGATACGTGTATTCTTGTAACGATTTAACTACAATATTATATATTTGTGTTATTGTATTCGTATGATTAATTAAATATTCTATTTAAAAAATTAACTATTTAAATTTTTAATTAAAAAATTAACGGTTTAAAATTTTAAAATTATCCAAAATATGAGTAAAATCTCTTAATACATCGATATAATATTTTAGATAGTATTGTGTTAGTTTAATTTTTATTTTTTATTTTATTTAATTTTATTTAAATAAAAAAATTTTAAATTATAAAATATTTAATTTAATTAATAAAAATAAATATATTCATATTATTATACTCGTATAATTAATTATAAGTACAATCATTAAGAAAAAAAATAGATAAGAATCAACCCAAGAATATGGCTTAGGCTTAGTTTGGTAAAGTTTTTACTTTTTAAAAGTAGTTTATAAAAACTAATTTTTAAAAGATGACTTTTTAAAAGTTGTAGTATTTATATTTGGAAATCAAATTAAAAATAGCTTTTAATAAACACGAGTAACAATAATTGTGTTTGGTAAAATTGTAAAACCCGGTTAATTAACGGCTAATTAACCCATAAATGAGAATTTATTCTAGAAAGCCTAAAATGTGATTTTTATGGCTAAATGTGATAGAGGAGACTGAGACGAGAATTTTGGTACCAATTTTATAGAATTCGGACCAAGATTGGACCGAACGGGCCAAACCGGGCCAACCGGACCCAAAGTGGGCCCTTGGCCCAACATAACTAAATCAAAACCCTAGTTTTCAGCACTCTCTCTCCTCATTACACACACACACACGCTGAAATTGAGAGAAGAGGGGAGAAGAACACTCTCTCAAGTTCTTTCTCTCACTTGATCTTCAAACCACCATAACTTTTGATCTAGAGCTCCGATTGCCGCTCCGTTTGCGGCCACGCGTTCACCGCGGAGAGCTCTACAAAATCCATACAATTAATCTTGAGGTAAGCCACGTTTTGCTCTTCGAAATTCCAGCCCTTATTTTCGAGTTTCATGGGTAAAATGTTGAGATTTTAGGTTCTTTGATGTTATAGGACCCAACTCTCTTGAAGAAGAAAGTTAATCTTGTCTCCTTGGACCTTGGGTGTGGTAAGATTCTCAACCCTAGTGTAATTTGTGATTTTATGATGTTTGGGTTTTGAGATGTTGTGTATGGGTATGATGGTTGTGGCTTAGGTTGTGTATGAGTGGATTTTGGAGCTTTATTGGTGATATTGAAAAGCTTGGAAAGGGTTTGGTGGTGAAAAATCTGTTCTTGAAGGTGTTGAGGCCTTGAGAGCTTGTGGATAAGTGGTTTGGAAGTGCTCCGGTGGAGCTTGGGAAATTCGGCTAAGGTATGGTTTTGGTTTCCCGTATCTAATATGTAATGTGGTAGGAAATACTTAGGCTAGAGGCCCTAAGATAGGCATTGAATGGTTGATGTTGTTAAATGATTGAGATATATGATGTGGTCGTATATGTGATGATGAGTATTGATGCCTTAATGGTATGATGTATGAGAAGTATGCATGTTGTGATATATGCTTGATGATTGGTTATGGTTGAATTGTGGGTTGAACCATGTTGATGGTGAATATGATATTGATTATGTATAATGATGGTTAATTGGGATTGGTGTTGTTGAAAATTGGCATGAGGAATAGTATATGATATGTCAATATGTTTGAGTTTGAGCCACTTGGGTGAAGTGGGCTAAAATGATGAGATAGTGATTTTGTATATTGTGGTAATGTGTCAATGTGTGAGTTGAGGAGGCTTGATGTTGAATTTGATACATTTTGATTGATTTCAAAGAAAAGGGATGAAATTGGCATGTTTTGATTGATTTTGAAAAGAGTTGAAAATGGTTTGTTTTGAAAATGGCATATTGTGGTTTTGTATGAAAATATGGTTTTTGGGCATACTTTGACGGGACATAACTTGGACTACGGATCCCCGTTTTGTACCAAATCTGTTTAGAAATGAAAT
Organism: Arachis stenosperma; assembly: GCF_014773155.1. Taxonomy (NCBI): domain Eukaryota; kingdom Viridiplantae; phylum Streptophyta; class Magnoliopsida; order Fabales; family Fabaceae; genus Arachis; species Arachis stenosperma. The sequence continues at coordinate 126,804,741 of NC_080382.1, forward strand.
TGGATCCGGGATGTCCATACCGTTCGAAGAACGGGTGAAAAACGATTTAAAATGAGGAAGTTATGTCCGTTGGAAGATTGGGGTTTAAATCTGTGAAATTCTGCAGCTTTTAACTTAGAAAATTTTTAGCAGAATGACCCCTTGCGCGTGGGCGCACCTGGCGCGTACGCGCCGATCTTCCGAGAAGTGCCATCCACGCGTACGCGTGATGTGCGCGGGCGCGCCGATTGTGCTGCACCCAATGCCCAGCCATTTTCCAGAGAGTTATGCCAGAACTGTGCTAGTGTTGTGCCTGGGGCACGAGAACACCCGCGCGTACGCGTGGTTGACGCGTGCGCGTCGATTGGCAAATTTGTAATCCACGCGTTAGCGTGCATGACGCTTGCGCGTCGATGAGTTTTTGAGGCCATCCACACGTGCACGTGGAGTGCGCGTACGCGTGGCCCTGTTTTCATCCCAAAGTTGATTTTTGAGTTTTAAAAGCCAAATCTCATACTTCTAAGCCTCCGATCTCACCATTTATGTCTTAAATCATTATGACATGCCTAGCTATTAGAAAGGGGCTAGTGAATGAGGTAACTTGCGAGTGAAGCAAGGGAAAAATGAATGATCAATGAGGATCAAGATGATTATGTGAGATGCAGAGGATGGTGGTGGAAGTGCTTGTTATGCCATGGGCCGAAAGGCTGTAATTGTTAATGAAATGGCTGGTTATGGATTTAACCGTGAGCCGGAATAGCTGTGTATGCTATGAATATTGGCTGGTTATGGATTTAACCGTGAGCTGGAATAGCTATGTATGCTATGAATATTGGCTGGTTCTGGACTGAACCGTGAGCCGGATGGCTGATATGGATGTTGATCCATGGATGAGGATTCATGCATGTTTATGCTGAATTATTGATAATTGTGATTTGCACTTCCACTATCTGAGATACGAGTTTCCCTGGGTAGTAGCAGTGGCTAGCCACCACGTGCTCCAGGTTGAGACTTGATACTCTGGTGACCCTATGTCGTAAGTGTGGCCGGGCACTGTGAAAGACCCGGATGAGCTCGCCCCCGAAATATTCACCAGTGAGGGTGATGGATATGGATCATGTTTATGATCAAGTTTATAACGAGTATAACTCGAGTTGGGGATGCGCGACAGAGGGACAGTCTAATGGTTAGCGACCAGGACTTGTCGGGTTGGCTCTATAACCGACAAGATGATATCATCGGCCACTAGGGACAGGCATTCATCATATGCATACTATGTGAATTGTTTGAGATTGCCTATTTGACTGCATATTACTTGCTAATTGTCTAAATATCTTAACTGCTCCTATTTGTATATTCTTTGTCTGATATAATTGTGTTTGCTATAATATACTCCTGCTGGTGGTTGGGAGGTTTGAAGGAATTGGAAAGGAAAGTATTAGTTAGACTGAAGAATCTTTAGCCAGATGCCCTTATACGGTTTAGCTTGTTTATAAGCTTTGATATTATCTGGAGGAAGTTCTAGGATTGCCTTTGGCTTTCCTCTATTATTATGTATTATATATGTGGAAGCTGTTACCATGCTGGGGACCTCTGGTTCTCACCCATGCGGATTTTGTGGTTTTCAGATGCAGGACGTGAGGTTTCCCGCTGAGGCATGCTGGAGACTTCTAGATTTGCGAAGATCCTTTGTTCTCGGGGCTATGTTTTTGGGTTTATATGTTTTGCTTAGATACTTTTATCTCCATTAAATAATACAAACTGTGATGACTCCTCCTGTGGGAGATTTTGGAGAATAGGTTTTCTGTTTTTGTGTCCCTTTGGGTTTCCTTTGGGGTTTTCATTATTCTATCATATGTATATACTGCTATGCTCGGACCGGTTATCTTCGCAGCCGGATCTTGAGTCTTGATATTCCTGTTTTTGACACTCCTTTGTATATATATAATCTCGCGTTGGTTATCCTTGTTCGTTACGTTATCGATCGGAGTGTTGCGCTTTCGAGTTGCGATTTTTGTTTACCCCTTTTTCTACAAAGGCTCCTAGTTATAATCAATCATTCATACTACTATACGTACTAAATTTTTATTTTAGAGGTCGTAATACCTTGCCATCTCTGAATTATGACTTAAGCATAAGACTCTGTATGGTAGGGTGTTACATTATGGTATCAGAGCAGTTCGTTCCTGTAGAGCCTGAGGGATGGACTGACTATGCTTCTGTGCATTCTCTGTGTGTGTGTTATGTGCTATTAGTATATCTGCTTGATATAATTGGCATAAACGTTCATGAGCATGCATTTGGAACTTTGAAGCACTAGACTTCCGATATTGAGACTGATCAACTTAATATCGATTGTTTGGTGTGTATTGGAACCAGATGGCGCTTCGTGGATGCGGTAGAGGTAGTGTGAGAGGTTGTACGAATGTTCGTGCGCCGGAGAATAACTCGAATAACCCGGTAGACCTTATGGCGGTATTGGGGAACATGGCTGCGGCTTTGTGGGCCACTGCAGAGGCTCTTGGACAACAGATGAGCAACCATGGCAACGACGGAAATGGAGCTCAGGGACCAATAGAGATCAGAACTTCCGTTGTGTTGGTGAACAAGTGTGGGGTTGCTGAAGAGTATGTGAAGAAGGCAGCTGCTGAGAGAGGGAGTCACAAGGGATCATTCCCACGGAACCGAGAGAAGAGCTTTGCACCTAGAGGTCCGCCTTTCAAGCGGGGAGGCTCTTTCAGGAGGCCCAACAACAACAACTCCCAAGGGAAGAAGTTTGGGAAGCAGCCTCAGAATGATCAAGCTTGCACTAGGTGTGGAAATCACCATCCGGGAGCACCATGCAAGGCCGAATGGGGTTTGTGCTACAACTGTGGAAGGGCAGGACATAAGCTCCCATGGTGTCCGGAGCGGCAGAAGCAGGGTGCTGGGAAAGCACAACAAACTGGTCGGGTGTTCACCACTTCAGCTATAGGTGCTGAGGGATCCGAGACACTTAATCGAGGTAACTGTGAAATGGCTGGTCAAACTTTAAATGCTTTATTTGATTCGGGAGCATCGCATTCATTCATTGCATTTGAGAAAGCCCATGAGTTAGGATTGAAGATTGTAACTTTAGGTTATGATCTAAGGGTGTACAATGCTACCCATGAAGCCACGGTAACTAGGCTAGGATGCCCGGAAGTTTCCTTTAGGTTCAAGCAGCGTGATTTTGTTCATAATTTAGTCTGCTTGCCGATGATCGGTCTTGATCTTATCTTGGGATTGGATTGGTTATCTAAGAACCATGTTCTGCTTGATTGTTCTACAAAGTCGGTGTACTTTATGCCGGAAGATACAGAAGGGCCGGTCGTGGTGAATAATTATTACTTGAATTCGATGATGGTGAACTGTTCTGGAATCGAATGTCAGGGTATCATGTTGTTAACCGCAGGCGTTTCAGGTGATGATCAAAGGTTGGAGCAGATTCCGGTTGTGTGTGAGTTTCCGGAAGTGTTTCCCGATGATATTGATGAGTTTCCACCTAACCGAGAGGTTGAGTTTGCTATTGAGTTGGTGCCCGGGGCGGGACCAATCTCAAGTGCTCCTTATAGGATGTCACCGTTAGAGATGAACGAGTTAAAGTCTCAGTTAGAGGATTTGTTGGGAAAGAATTTCATACGACCAAGTGTCTCTCCGTGGGGTGCTCCAGTGCTACTAGTGAAGAAGAAAGATGGGAGTATGCGCCTCTGTGTGGATTACAGGCAGTTGAACAAGGTTACAATAAAGAATAAGTACCCATTGCCAAGAATTGATGATCTCATGGATCAGTTACAAGGAGCTGGAGTTTTCTCCAAGATTGATTTGCGATCCGGTTATCACCAGATAAGGGTGAGGGGTGAGGATATCCCTAAAACCGCTTTTAGAACTCGTTATGGTCATTACGAGTACACTGTAATGTCCTTTGGGTTGACGAACGCTCCTGCGGTATTCATGGATTACATGAATAGAGTCTTCCGTCCGTTTCTGGATAAATTCGTTGTTGTCTTCATTGATGACATACTAATTTATTCCAAGACTGAAGAAGAGCATGCGGAACACTTGAGGACCGTGTTGCAGATTCTAAAGGAGAAGAAACTTTATGCAAAACTGTCTAAGTGTGAGTTTTGGAAGAGTGAGGTGAAGTTTTTGGGCCATGTGGTGAGTAAGAAGGGAATAGCAGTAGATCCAACTAAGGTGGAGGCGGTGATGGATTGGAAACAACCAACCACCATAACAGAGATAAGGAGTTTTCTGGGTTTAGCTGGCTATTACAGAAGGTTTATCAAGGGCTTTTCACAGATAGTGTTACCAATGACAAGGTTAACCCGAAAAGACACTCCGTTTGTTTGGACTCCTGAGTGCGAGGAGAGCTTTCAGACATTAAAGAAAAAGTTGACTACTGTACCTGTGTTGGTGTTACCCGAGCCGAACGAGCCTTTTGAGGTGTATTGTGATGCCTCATTGAAGGGTCTAGGGTGCGTGCTGATGCAGCACCATAATGTGGTGGCGTATGCCTCACGACAGTTGAGACCTCATGAAGTTAGTTACCCTACGCACGATTTGGAGCTCGCTGCGGTTGTGTTGCCTTGAAGGTATGGAGGCATTATCTCTATGGGGTTAAGTTCCAAGTTTTCTCTGATCATAAGAGCTTGAAGTATCTCTTTGATCAGAAAGAGCTTAATATGAGGCAGAGAAGGTGGATGGAATTGTTGAAGGACTACGACTTTGAGTTGCATTACCATCCGGGAAAGGCAAACGTAGTGGCGGATGCGTTGAGTCAGAAGTCATTACATGCGGCTTGGATGATGCTTCAAGAGGAGAAGTTGCTCAAGGGACTCGAGAGTCTTAAAATTGGTGCTCGAGAAGTATCCGGAACTTTGTGTTTGAGCCGACTAGAAATCTCAAGTGACTTTAGGTCCGAACTCCTAAAGGCTCATCAAAATGATGAAGCGTTATGGAAAGTGTTACCGGCCATTGAGCAAGGAAAACAGTGGAGAGTGTCGGAAGAGAAAGATGGGTTATGGAGATTTAAGGGTAGGATCATTATGCCGGATGTTGGCACTTTGAGGCAAGATATTTTAAAAGAGGCACACAAAAGTGGATTCTCCATTCACCCGGGAAGTACTAAGATGTACCATGATTTAAAGGTGATGTTTTGGTGGCCGGGTATGAAGAACGATGTGGCAGAATATGTATCAAAGTGCTTAACTTGTCAAAAGGTAAAGATTGAACATCAAAAGCCTGCAGGTATGTTGCAACCTTTAGAGATTCCACAATGGAAGTGGGAAAGCATTGCAATGGACTTTGTGTCGGGATTGCCAAGGACTAGAGCTAGTTTTGATGCTATTTGGGTGATTGTGGACCGACTGACGAAGTCAGCTCACTTTTTGCCCATTCGTATGACTTACACCCTTGAGGAGCTAGCACGGTTATACATAAAGGAGATTGTGAGACTCCATGGTGTACCTGCTACTATAATCTCTGATAGAGATCCTCGTTTCACTTCAAGGTTTTGGGTGCATTTCAGAAGGCTTTTGGAACCCGATTAAGCTTGAGCACGGCTTACCATCCTCAAACAGATGGTCAATCTGAGAGGACGATCCAAACACTAGAGGATATGTTGAGAGCTTGTGTTTTGGACCAACCGGCGAGTTGGGATCGGTATATGCCATTAGTGGAGTTTGCATACAATAATAGTTATCATGCAAGCATTGGAATGGCTCCGTATGAGGCCTTGTATGGGAGGAAATGTCAATCTCCGCTATGTTGGTATGAAGCTGGAGAGAAAGGCTTGTTGGGACCGAAAATGATAGCTGAGACTACTGAACAAGTCAAAAAAATCCGAGATAGGATGCTTACGGCGCAGAGTCGTCAAAAGAGTTACGCCGATTAGAGGCGAAAGCCCTTAGAATTTGAGGAAGGAGACCATGTTTTCCTTAAGGTTACTCCGACCACGGGGGTAGGTAGGGCGATTAAAGCAAAGAAGTTAAATCCTCGATACATTGGTCCATTTCAGATCCTAGAGAGGATTGGACCGGTGGCGTATCGGATGGCTCTACCACCTCATCTTTCGAACCTGCACGACGTGTTTCACGTGTCGCAGCTTCGGAAGTACACTCCTGATGCTAGCCATGTGTTGGAACCCGAATCGGTTCAGTTAAGGGAAGATTTGACGCTTCCAGTGGCTCCAGTCAGAATTGATGATACTAGTATTAAACGGTTGCGTGGAAAAGATGTTTCACTAGTCAAAGTGGCATGGAGTCGAGGCGGTGTTGAGGAACACACTTGGGAACTTGAGTCGGAGATGCGAACGGATTACCCGCATTTATTCTCAGGTAATTGCATTTGAATTTTGTGGGCAAAATTCCCAATTAGGTGGGTAGAATGTAAAACCCGGTTAATTAACGGCTAATTAACCCATAAATGAGAATTTATTCTAGAAAGCCTAAAATGTGATTTTTATGGCTAAATGTGATAGAGGAGACTGAGACGAGAATTTTGGTACCAATTTTATAGAATTCGGACCAAGATTGGACCGAACGGGCCAAACCGGGCCAACCGGACCCAAAGTGGGCCCTTGGCCCAACATAACTAAACCAAAACCCTAGTTTTCAGCACTCTCTCTCCTCATTACACACACACACACGCTGAAATTGAGAGAAGAGGGGAGAAGAACACTCTCTCAAGTTCTTTCTCTCACTTGATCTTCAAACCACCATAATTTTTGATCTAGAGCTCCGATTGTCGCTCCGTTTGCGGCCACGCGTTCACCGCGGAGAGCTCTACAAAATCCATACAATTAATCTTGAGGTAAGCCACGTTTTACTCTTCGAAATTCCAGCCCTTATTTTCGAGTTTCATGGGTAAAATGTTGAGATTTTGGGTTCTTTGATGTTATAGGACCCAACTCTCTTGAAGGAGAAGGTTAATCTTGTCTCCTTGGACCTTGGGTGTGGTAAGATTCTCAACCCTAGTGTAATTTGTGATTTTATGATGTTTGGGTTTTGAGATGTTGTGTATGGGTATGATGGTTGTGGCTTAGGTTGTGTATGAGTGGATTTTGGAGCTTTATTGGTGATATTGAAAAGCTTGGAAAGGGTTTGGTGGTGAAAAATCTGTTCTTGAAGGTGTTGAGGCCTTGAGAGCTTGTGGATAAGTGGTTTGGAAGTGCTCCGGTGGAGCTTGGGAAATTCGGCTAAGGTATGGTTTCGGTTTCCCGTATCTAATATGTAATGTGGTAGGAAATACTTAGGCTAGAGGCCCTAAGATAGGCATTGAATGGTTGATATTGTTAAATGATTGAGATATATGATGTGGTCGTATATGTGATGATGAGTATTGATGCCTTAATGGTATGATGTATGAGAAGTATGCATGTTGTGATATATGCTTGATGATTGGTTATGGTTGAATTGTGGGTTGAACCATGTTGATGGTGAATATGATATTGATTATGTATAATGATGGTTAATTGGGATTGGTGTTGTTGAAAATTGGCATGAGGAATAGTATATGATATGTCAATATGTTTGAGTTTGAGCCACTTGGGTGAAGTGGGCTAAAATGATGAGATAGTGATTTTGTATATTGTGGTAATGTGTCAATGTGTGAGTTGAGGAGGCTTGATGTTGAATTTGATACATTTTGATTGATTTCAAAGAAAAGGGATGAAATTGGCATGTTTTGATTGATTTTGAAAAGAGTTGAAAATGGTTTGTTTTGAAAATGGCATATTGTGGTTTTGTATGAAAATATGGTTTTTGGGCATACTTTGACGGGACATAACTTGGACTACGGATCCCCGTTTTGTACCAAATCTGTTTAGAAATGAAATTGGATCCGGGATGTCCAAACCATTCGAAGAACGGGTGAAAAACGATTTAAAATGAGGAAGTTATGTCCGTTGGAAGATTGGGGTTTAAATCTGTGAAATTCTGCAGCTTTTAACTTAGAAAATTTTTAGCAGAATGACCCCTTGCGCGTGGGCGCACCTGGCGCGTACGCGCCGATCTTCCGAGAAGTGCCATCCACGCGTACGCGTGATGTGCGCGGGCGCGCCGATTGTGCTGCACCCAATGCCCAGCCATTTTCCAGAGAGTTATGCCAGAACTGTGCCAGTGTTGTGCCTGGGGCACGAGAACACCCGCGCGTACGCGTGGTTGACGCGTGCGCGTCGATTGGCAAATTTGTAATCCACGCGTTAGCGTGCATGACGCTTGCGCGTCGATGAGTTTTTGAGGCCATCCACACGTGCACGTGGAGTGCGCGTACGCGTGGCCCTGTTTTCATCCCAAAGTTGATTTTTGAGTTTTAAAAGCCAAATCTCATACTTCTAAGCCTCCGATCTCACCATTTATGTCTTAAATCATTATGACATGCCTAGCTATTAGAAAGGGGCTAGTGAATGAGGTAACTTGCGAGTGAAGCAAGGGAAAAATGAATGATCAATGAGGATCAAGATGATTATGTGAGATGCAGAGGATGGTGGTGGAAGTGCTTGTTATGCCATGGGCCGAAAGGCTGTAATTGTTAATAAAATGGCTGGTTATGGATTTAACCGTGAGCCGGAATAGCTGTGTATGCTATGAATATTGGCTGGTTATGGATTTAACCGTGAGCCGGAATAGCTGTGTATGCTATGAATATTGGCTGGTTCTGGACTGAACCGTGAGCTGGATGGCTGATATGGATGTTGATCCATGGATGAGGATTCATGCATGTTTATGCTGAATTATTGATAATTGTGATTTGCACTTCCACTATCTGAGATACGAGTTTCCCTGGGTAGTAGCAGTGGCTAGCCACCACGTGCTCCAGGTTGAGACTTGATACTCTGGTGACCCTATGTCGTAAGTGTGGCCGGGCACTGTGAAAGACCCGGATGAGCTCGCCCCCGAAATATTCACCAGTGAGGGTGATGGATATGGATCATGTTTATGATCAAGTTTATAACGAGTATAACTCGAGTTGGGGATGCGCGACAGAGGGACAGTCTAATGGTTAGCGACCAGGACTTGTCGGGTTGGCTCTGTAACCGACAAGATGATATCATCGGCCACTAGGGACAGGCATTCATCATATGCATACTATGTGAATTGTTTGAGATTGCCTATTTGACTACATATTACTTGCTAATTGTCTAAATGTCTTAACTGCTCCTATTTGTATATTCTTTGTCTGATATAATTGTGTTTGCTATAATATACTCCTGCTGGTGGTTGGGAGGTTTGAAGGAATTGGAAAGGGAAGTATTAGTTAGACTGAAGAATCTTTAGCCAGATGCCCTTATACGGTTTAGCTTGTTTATAAGCTTTGATATTATCTGAAGGAAGTTCTAGGATTGCCTTTGGCTTTCCTCTATTATTATGTATTATATATGTGGAAGCTGTTACCATGCTGGGGACCTCTGGTTCTCACCCATGCGGATTTTGTGGTTTTCAGATGCAGGACGTGAGGTTTCCCGCTGAGGCATGCTGGAGACTTCTAGATTTGCGAAGATCCTTTGTTCTCGGGGCTATGTTTTTGGGTTTATATGTTTTGCTTAGATACTTTTATCTCCATTAAATAATACAAACTGTGATGACTCCTCCTGTGGGAGATTTTGGAGAATAGGTTTTCTGTTTTTGTGTCCCTTTGGGTTTCCTTTGGGGTTTTCATTATTCTATCATATGTATATACTGCTATGCTCGGACCGGTTATCTTCGCAGCCGGATCTTGAGTCTTGATATTCCTGTTTTTGACACTCCTTTGTATATATAATCTCGCGTTGGTTATCCTTGTTCGTTACGTTATCGATCGGAGTGTTGCGCTTTCGAGTTGCGATTTTTGTTTACCCCTTTCTCTACAAAGGCTCCTAGTTATAATCAATCATTCATACTACTATACGTACTAAATTTTTATTTTAGAGGTCGTAATACCTTGCCATCTCTGAATTATGACTTAAGCATAAGACTCTGTATGGTAGGGTGTTACAAAAATAATTTTTAAAATTTAAAAATACTATAATAGACATAACTACAAGTACTAAATTTAAAAATTAGTTAATATATGAGGTTATATTAAGCTTTTAAATTTTGAAAAATATAAGCTAACTTTAAAAAATTCTATCTTAGGTGCTTTCAAAAGTATTCCAATCTTTTAAAAATTGCAAGTACAAACACATAATTTTTTTTATTTATTAAACACAAAATAAAAAATTTAAACTTTTAAAAAATAAAACATCTCTTCAAGAAATTTTACCAAATTAAATCTTAGTATTGCGGCTGCTACTTAGAGCTAAAGAAAGAAATAATAAGCACATCTTTGCACAAACGAATAGAAGGACAAAAAGAACAATTAAGGACATTTTGTAGCTAGCAGATTTTCCTCAAACAGTTTTGTAGCAATGTTCCTATGTTGGAGAAGAATCAAAATTAAATTTTTGGGGAGATTGACTTCCATTATATAGTTGACGATTAATCAAAAACTGAAATAAAAAAAGGAGAGAAAATATAACACGCATTTTTCCTTTGAGAGCTTTATCTTTTCTTTATTGGACTTTCTTAAAATGTTTTTTTAATATTTTCTATTCTATCTTTCTATAATTTAAAATGGCTCATTTCATTAATACTTGAATGAAAAATTATAAAAAAATAAAAATGATAAAAGATAAGAGAAAAAAATTGTGAAAAGTCATATTTTTTATATCATGATAATGATCATTTAAATTGTTTGAACTAGGAATTAGTTCCTCTTCTAGTAGATTCTAAAAACTAATTCGAATCGGTCAAACTGTGAACTGACGAAAAAATAATTCAATTAAAAAATATAATTGTCTGTTTCAAAAATCATAAATGAACCGTTGAACTGGCCAAAAATTGTTTGATCGAATTGAATTGGGATCCGGCTAGTGTTCAAAAAACCGCACAGATGTAGTACGAGAAACAACTTAGATCTAAAATGCGGTGAGCAAAAAGGAAGAAGGCAACTTGAAACGGCGAGGCAGAGTAGTTCACACGACGCAGTTCACAGCTACACGGATGAGGGAAGGAGGCGAGGAGAAATGGCAAGGCGGAGTAGTTCAGGGCTTCATGCCACGCAGATGAGGAACAGAGTCGCGCGAAATGCTAGGGGCAGAAGAGAGGAGAAACGCGAGGCTCCAGCATAGTTGAAAATGATGCGGCAGTGACACTAATGGTGACGCAACGTGACATTATTGGTGGCGCGGTGGGCATTGGCACACTACTGCTAAGTTGTTGTGCATGCTGTTGAATGGTTTCTTTTGAAATTTTTTAAATGATTCTCGGAGTTGAGCACATTCTCCAACTTGTGATGTCTAAATAACCAAGTGCATTAAGATTGGCAAAGGAATGTGGAAGATGTCTAATTGGATCCCCATAATATTTCCTAAGATTCGCGTGAATACTCAATGTAGTCCTCAAGATCCCAATTTTTCTATAGTAGTCCCCTAAATAGAGCTCCGAACACTTATAGTGGTCTCTGAGCATGTTTTTGGTCATGAGTCATCATTGGAGTGCTTATATAGCCTCGTTTTGCCACACTGGATAGCTCCAAAACATTGTCATTTTGGTTTGGCCTCCTGGTGTGTAAGAAATGACGCCGTTTGGATGATATGTAGCATGAAAAATAATTTTGTCTCCAATACAAACACTTCGCTTGCCTCTTCTTCTTCCACCCTCCCACTTCTTCTTCGTCTCTTCATCAATGGCATTGTCGTAAGGTTCTATTGCTAGGGTTGAAAAAGTTGAGAGAAGAACTAATCTGACTGAAGACTCTTTAGTTGTTCCCCTCCTCGACCAAAAGCACGAGGTTCAACCATCCTCATCAGACTCAAGACAACCTTTTTTTACCTTGAATTTCCAATACAGTGTTGGTTCTTCATTATATGTAAGTTGTTAGTGTGGTTGAGATTTTCTCATTTTGTTGTCATTGTAGTCTCTAGGGTTTGAAGGTAGGTTGGAATTTTGTGGGATGCTCAATTTTACCTGAATAAAACAAGAATAGGATAAACGATATTTATAGAATTGAAAAAATATGTGTTCTTATGGTGTTGATTTTGTTTTTTTTTTTATTATGCATTAGTAGGCCAACAAAATCTGCTTGTATTAAGTGTAAATTTTGAATTTATTGCAGATGAAAGAGATGTTGGACATCATGTTTCATCATGGGGGTGATTTCAAAAAAATGCAGAAGGGTTAATGGTATATTCTCTAGACAACAAGGTGTATTTAGGTGATCTATATGCCGATACTCTTATGTCTTCTACATACGAAACTACCATAAGGAGCTTGGGTACCATGACATAAAGCATTGTTCGTGGCATGTTCCTAGAAAAGACTTGGAAAATGGGTTGAGAAACCTAAATAGTGACAAAAAATAAGAGAAATGGTGAATTGTGCTAGGAGAAATGATGGAGTGATTGATGTATATTTTGAGCATGGTGTGTCAGTGTTGGAAGTCTTAGAGGGCAATAACACAGTTATATATTTGGATAATGATGTTGGAGAGGGGTGTAATACTACTATAGAGGCTATTGTGAATCCCCCTCCCTGAAATTGAGACTTATGCAGTCATAGTTACTCCCACCACCAATTCTATACCCAATAGGCATAGCAAGTCCAGCTCCAACAAAAACAAAAAATGTCCAAGAAAAACACAACTATCACCTTCAAAAATTAAAGTTGTAATCCTATCCAAAGTCATACAGCCACCACCAATTTTAATGACTCCAAACCAGCTGATTACACACAACACTAACCATTTCAAAACAACCAACCTTTCCAAAACAACCAACCCCCCAAGGCAACAAAGCCCACCAGAATCATCCAGTCCACTAAGTCCACCAAGCCCACCAGAATCATCTAGCTCACCAAGCCCAGCCAGTGCACCAACTCAGATAAGTCCAATAAGCCAAAACTGACTAACAAATCCAGTATATCAAGGAGACCATGTACAAGGTCTGCTACTAGAGGATTTAAGAGTAAAGTATATAACAATGAAGTTTCCTTTTAAGTGTCTTCTGACTCCTATGACAATGCAGAAGATAGCCTTTTTAGGCCAGGTCTTGATGAAGACAGCTCCTCTGATTTTGATACTGCAGAAAATTATATCAAGATTGGGAGTAGGATTAGGAAAAATAAAGTACAGACAGACATGCCAACCAGAAATTTTAATCCACTCACTAAAGGGAAGGATAAGATATTGCTTGAAGATGATGCTTTGATTTAGGAGTTAGCGACGATGAGGACAGGGGTGTCAAAAATTCACAGGAGACGGAAATCCCCATGGGAACCGTCCCGAATAGGTCCCCGATGGTGGGAAATTTTTTCTGCGGGGACAGGGATGGGGGACAAAATTCTCCCGAAGCATATGCGGGGACCCGAGCGGGGATCCCCGTCCCCGTATTCCCCACTATCCTCGAATATATTAAATAACTTAAATACCCTTAAGAATTTAGTTTTTATTTTAGTCTTTTAGTCATTTCACCTTATATATATATATATATATATATATATATATATATAGAAAAATTAAAACCTTAACTCCTCTTCCTAGTTCCCACATAGAGCGCCGCATTCCAATCCCTAAACACCCTCAGTCCCTCACCCTGCTCCTCGTGAAATCCTTCGTCTTTGCACCCTTCCTCTGCGTTCTCTCCCTCGTTCCAGCCAACCACCTCCGACCACCATCGTCACGGGCTCGCCACTATCCGTTTCAACCGGCCCACTCACTGCATCATCACCACACCACCCCGTGCGCCCTCTTTCGTTCTCCCTCTTCCGCGTCGTTCGCCGCTCTTCTTTTCACCGGCGTCTCTGACCTCTTCGGCTATTTCTCTTTTATCCCTGGTAAGATTCACTGTTCTCTCCTTTTCTTCTTGTATTTTGGGATTTCACTTTAGGTTTTTATTTTTTTTCATGAATTTGATGGTGATTTTGATTTTTTTGAAGTTGGTGGCTGTTGTTTTTGTTAATGAATAATTTGTTCTATGAATTTCTGATAATTGGTGACAATTTTTTTATTTTTTCATACTTTATTTTTTTATTTTTTATTAATTATGAATTCTGATTTTATTGGCTGTTTATGACTTTATGCTATGCTGTTCTGTAAATGATATGCTGTTCTGTTTATGAATTATGATCTTGGCTGTTCTATTTATGACTTTAAGCAAGATTGAAACAATCTCATTAGGATTCATATCCTCTAACAGCATACAAAGATATTATTGCAATAAATATTTTTGTTTAAATCCTAAACTGGAATTTTCTTAACTAGTACAACGATGTCTGTGAACCTTTTTTTTATATGTGTTGTACGAACATTACATTTTGTAAGGGTAAAGCAAATTAGTAAATCCATTTTGCTGTGTCAAAATGCACAAACATTTTGTTATTAGAGGAAAAAGTATTTATCAATATTTATAAATGTATGTAAGGGTAAAGCAAATTAACAAATCCATAATTAGCGTTTCAATCACTCCGATCCCCTCATATGCTTGCTTTTGGATCTTATAATCAAAAGTATTTATTTTTGCTTATTTTGAGTTGATTTTGTGATTCAATTTGTTAATAACTCTGATTCCATAATTCTGAGTTGCTGGGTTCAATTTGCTTGTTCTGAGTTGATTCTGTGATTTAGTATTTATGTATTGAATTTTAATTTAGTATTTTTGTATTAAATCTTACTGTATAGGATGTATAGTTTAAGCTCGACTCCTATTGAAAATAATAATGAGACAGAACCAACTCAAGATGATGAGGGTCAAACAATTGAAGTACATGTCCAAGAAACACAAGAGGAAGGACAAGAAGAAGCATTACAGGGAGGACAAGAAGTTAGCCAAAGTGTGCAAAATAGTCCTAACAAAAAAGGATTAACTTCTCAGGTTTGGAAACATTTTAGGAGGGAACAAATAGATAGAAAGTGGAAGACAATATATAAATATTATGAAAGAAAGATTGGAGGTGACACGAAGCAAGGATTAAATTTGGTTGATATAATATAGGTAAATCATTGTCAAAAATTCCAATTCCTTGGGACTATGTAATGGATATGGAGATTTAGGAGTTTAGGTAATTATCTTTTATTATGTCAAATTCTTATTAAATATATGGTATTCTTGTTTATGATGTATGTTAACATATTCATGTTTGTGTTGTATTTTAACAGAGAACATGGAGTTGTTTGTTGGAAGTTTGAAGACTTTATTTTATATCTTTTTTAAGAATGGAAGTTGTGTTTTAAAATTTCGTTTTATGGACTATGATTTGTTATTTTATATTTCTTGACTTGTAAGTTGTAATCTTGGATAAGATATGTATGTTTGTGTGTTGTAATAATGTTTTGTGTTTTTTTATATTTTTTAAAATTTTTTATGGTAATTTTCACATAAATGTTCAACATAAAAGATGGGGAATGGGGACCCGCAGGAAACACGGAGAACGCAGGAAATGGGGATGGGGGTAATTAACCCCATGGCGGGGATCGGGGCGGGGACGGAAAGAAAATCTGCATCCCCCGCCCCCGCCCTACCCCATTGACATCCCTAGATGGGTTGATCTTGGATTTGTCGATAGTTTTGTTGAAGGTGCAGATGATGAATTAGATCTTGGTGTTGATTCAGATGGCACCAATTCATAGCACTCGGAGGAGATGAAGACTCCTCCAAATTCAGAAGATGAGCTGGAAGAAGACTATGATTCTGAAGATGCATGTCCTATGTTTAGAGAGGATGTAAGATTTGGGGAGCTGCATCTTGAGGTTGGCATGAAGTTTGGAACCAAGTGGAATTTTAGAGAAGCTGTGAGGAAATATACAATTCAAGAGGGTAGGATCATAAAGCTGGTTAAGAATGATAATATAAGGTGCAGGACACTTTGTAAGGTTAAGGAGTGTCCATGGATGGCCTATGCATCAAGAGACCATGAGGACACGTGTTGGCAAATTAAAACCTTTAACGATAACCACACTTGTCCTAGAGATGACAAAAATAGGGCTGCCAATAGGAATTGGGTCTGCAACAAGTTTGTTAAGAAGGTGAAAAAATATCATAGTATTAAACACTACGAGGCTACAACTTATTTCAAGACATGATTTGATTTGACACCAAAAAAGAATTAGTTTCAAGGGCCTTAATGGATGCTAGAATTGTGGTGTATATTGATGAGAAAGAACAATATAGGATGATTCGAGATTATAGCATGACCTTGCTAAAAACCAATCTTGGTTCCACGGTGCAAATATGTACCACACCACAACCAGATAGTAAATTTACATTTGATAAGATGTATGTGTGCTTAAGTGGCTATAAAAATGGGTTCAAGGCTGGCTGTTGTCCGTTGATAGGCTTGGATGGGGCATTCTTAAAGACACAGTTTGTTGGACAAATTTTGTCAGCAGTCAGGCTAGATGGAAATCATCATATCTATGTAATAGCTTGGGCTATTGTTAGGGTGGAAAATACACAAAACTGAAACTTGAGTTATTATGTCTAGACTTGGACTACTACAAAGATAAGGCTGGTGCTTCATATCAGATATGCAAAAGGTACGGAGACATCTTATATTTTGTGCTAATCTGATTCTATGATATATTAATACTTATAGGTTCCATTAGCTATGTGATTGTGCTGTTACATGTAATTGCTATTATATGTTATCTTTTAGATGATGATAAGAATGGTTAGTGTGACTAGTCATGGGTTATTATGGTTTATTATATTAAAATTCAGGGACTTTTATGAGTATACTGGATGTTAGGGACTTTTATGGGAAAAATGAGTAAATGGTAGGGACTGTTATGGTTATCGACTTGACAGTTAGGGACTTTTATGTGTATATTAGATGAATGGTTAGATATGTATACATGTGATGATGTCTAAACTGTTCCATGATGTTCCTAACTGTCAGGGACTGATATCGGTAGTGCAAGAGGTAATGCCCAATGTGCATCACCATTTTTGCATTTGGCATTTATGGAAAAATTTCAACAAAAATTGGAAGAACCTATAGCTATGGGGGCTTTTGTAAAAATGTGCAAGGACAACAACTTATCAAGAATTTAGGGATGAAATGGACAAGATAAAAAAACTAAATGTGGATGCATGTGCATATTTAGACAAGTGGCTACTGGATGCTTGGACCAGAAGCTTATTCAGCCATAAGCCGAAGTTTGATAGCATATGTAATAATGTATGTGAGGTGTTCAATGTAAAGATCAAGGATGCAAGAGCCAAGCCCATTATAACATTGCTAGAGGAGGTTCGAATGTTTGTTATGCGGATCATAGCCAAAAACAAGGTGAAATTAAGCAATCACACTGAAAAACTCACACCGGTTATAAAGAGTAGACTGGAGAAAGTAAAAAAAGAGTCTAAGAATTGGAAGCCTATTTTGACCGGGGATAACAGATACGAAAAATTTGAGGTGCATGGACACCTAACTAACTATGTCGTGGACATAGAAAAAAATTATGTACTTGCCAATTTTGGATGCTTATAGGTCAGTTGCTTATGTATTACAATTATGTTTGTATCCTAAGTAATTACATTAACGCTATACGACTAAGATTCATGGTTGATGTGATTGTTAGACATATGCAGGTATTCTTTATGTGCATGCGTGTGCTGCACTTTCTCGAGTTAACAAGCAACTAGAAGATTTTTGTCACAGATGGCTAACGATGGAGTCATACAGGGAAACATATGATTATCACATTCATCCAATTCTTGGGCAACCATTATGGGAGCAAACAGATGACTGCAATAGGCCACATGCACCAAAAATCAAGAAGAAACCTGAAAAACTCAAGATAAAGAGAAGGACAGATGCATATGAAAAGGGTAGGAGGATCTAAAAAGCCCAAAGTTAATAACAAATTTTTTAGTAACAATAGAGATAATATACATCTGAAAAGACAATTGGGAACATTTACTTGTAGGTTCTGTGGTGAAAAGAGACATATACAAGGAGAGGTTGCAAGAAGAAAAGAGTGACTGATGCTGTTGCTGCTGCTACTGCTGCTAAAGCTGTTGAGAAGAAGAAAAATGATGGAGATGATCCTGCACCTGAGCAGCAAGTTGAGCAGCCCCAAGATGTAGTTGACCAAGGTGATGGAGAAAATAATTCTGTTGTGCAGCCTACTGACAATGCACTACCCACTACTATTGTACAACCAGTAGAGATAGAGATATCTCAGCCAACTGTTTCTGACACAGAAGATTTTCAACAGCTAGTTTAATATTTATATCATTAGGATTTTATGATTCAGTTGAATGCTCATTTATGCGTAAAGCTAATTTTTATTCATATAGGATCCTGGTATGAAAAGGCCTTCAAAGTTGTCACCAAGAAGAAGATCCTCTCCACTGGCAACCTCTCTAATAGTGAATCCCATGCAGGGTGCTAGTTCAGGAATAGCAAAAAAAAATTGCCAATTTGATGAAGTTCATTCCAACTCTAGGATTTAAGCTTCCAAGAAAGAAGAATTGAAGCCTTTAGATAAATGTGTATAGGGCCTTCTGTTTTGTGTTATTAAAACTTTTTACTAGACAATAACTATACAAGGATGTGTGATCCTTTATGTTTTGTTGTGAAGTCTTTCTTTTTGAGGCAACTACATTTAGCAGCTTCATGTTAGTTGGCTACCCTTTATGTTTGTCCCTGGCTATTTTTTGCTAAATTATAAAATTTATCTTAATACACTTATACTTTGTGGTTTTCAATCACTTTTGTTGCCTTCTTTAACATATTACTGTTTTTGGTTCATTTCATGAACAAATATAAATTCAATAAATTCATAGTTAACTAGGTTATCATTCCATCAACAAATACCATTTTTACATATATTGCTCATCCAATGAATACAGAAAATCCACCACCAACTCATTCATGATTTACAATACAAGATAACCATCAACACTATCAATACAAACACAACTAACATTAACAACTGGGTAACCACTTTTTACATTCGAACATCTTTCTCCAACCTCCGAAGCCTCTAATCAAAGTTCATCTTCATTGGATAATCATCACTAGAAGATTTTGATTTATCAACATGTTCATTATTCCCACCACACCATTTCTTTTCACTTGTCTGTAATTAACTAATTATGTTAGGACAAAAATTATACTTTTGATCTTGCTAAAAATTGATTATGGCAAGAATTCTATTATGGAAAAAAGAAGCTTGTTGATAGAGAGAGGATAGTAACGGAGGAGGAGGGTGAATAAATGATGGACGAGATAAGGGTAGTGATGGAGGGCGGTGAGGGTAGAAGAAAGAAATGAATGGGAAAGGTTAGGGGTGAGGTGTTCGACGGAATGCCACTGAGTGGGTTGGATTGAATGGAGGAGGCTGGCTTCGGGAAGATTGGTGTTTGGGTTCACAGAGTAGAGAAATAGAAAACAAGGTGGTTCTTCTATTTTGAAATTCTGGTATGGCTGCAGGGATATATAAAATGTGTGCATAAGAAGAGCACCAAACCAAATCTCCACAACCATAGTCTAAAGGTATTTGGAAACAAGAATTCATATGTATCTATGCTTCATATATAATTCATCAAAGATAGATTTGTTTGAATCTTATTCATATATCGATAAGAACAATTAAAAGTTAAAATCAAAATCGTATAATAAATCAACAATAATATGAAAAAATAGTGTATTGTATATAGTTTACTTACATGAACATATTCTTCAGAGAGACACATATATTTAGCAGAATCACAAAAATACTTCAAGGTAAATCCCAAAAATCACATAAATTACAACAATCACAGAAAATCAAAAGACATCACATAAATCACATAAATCATAGAAATCACAACAATCACAACAAGTCAGGAGAAATCACATATTCATAGAAATCACAACAATTACAGAATAATTGAAGGAAGGAAGAGCGGCGAGGGTTACTGGCTTACTGCGAGGGTTGCTGTGAGGATGATGGCAACAACGACACTAACTATTGTGACAAAGGCGACGACAACGACGTTCACTGCTGCACTCACGACTCACCGTTGCGACGAAGATGGCGACAACGGTGCTCACTTATCTGATAAAGACGCGACGCTCTCGTGAAGACGGCGACGAGGTTCTTCTCGGGCAGGTAATTTCAGGTGGGCGACGAACCAACGAGTGTTGCGGTGTGGTGCGCGAAATTGTGATCACTACAACTTCGCACAACTAACCAGCAAGTGCACTGGGTCGTCCAAGTAATAAACCTTACGCGAGTAAGGGTCGATCCCACGGAGATTGTTGGTATGAAGCAAGCTATGGTCACCTTGTAAATCTTAGTCAGGCAGACTCAAATGGGTATAGTGATATACGAATAAAGCATAAAGATAAAGATAGAGGTACTTATGTAATTCATTGGTAGGAGCTTCAGATAAGCGTATGAAGATGCCTTCCCTTCCGTCTCTCTGCTTTCCTACTGTCTTCATCCAACCCTTCTTACTCCTTTCCATGGCAAGCTTATGTAGGGTTTCACCGTTGTCAGTGGCTACCTCCCATCCTCTCAGTGAAAATGTTCCTATGCTCTGTCACAGCATATGGCTAATCAGCTGTCGGTTCTCGGTCAGGCCGGAATAGAATCCATTGATTCTTTTGCGTCTGTCACTAACGCCCCGCCTGCTAGGAGTTTGAAGCACGTCACAGTCATTCAATCATTGAATCCTACTCAGAATACCACAGACAAGGTTAGACCTTCCGGATTCTCTTGAATGCCGCCATCAGTTCTCGCCTATACCACGAAGACTCTGATCTCACGGAATGGCTGGCTCGTTTGTCAGGCGAGCACTCGGTTGTCAGGCGATCAACCATGCATCGTGTATCAGGAATCCAAGAGATATTCACTAGAGCCTTGGTTGCTTGTAGAACAAAAGTGGTTTTCAGTCACCTTATTCATAGGTGAGAATGATAATGAGTGTCACGGATCATCACATTCATCAAGTTGAAGAACAAGTGATATCTTGGACAAAGAACAAGCGGAAGTGAATAGAAGAACAATAGTAATTGCATTAATACTCGAGGTACAGCAGAGCTCCACACCTTAATCTATGGTGTGTAGAAACTCCACCGTTGAAAATACATAAGAACAAGGTCTAGGCATGGCCGTGAGGCCAGCCTCCCAATGATCTAAGAACTAGATGTCCAAAGATGAAAATACAATAGTAAAAGGTCCTATATATAGAAAACTAGTAGCCTAAGGTGTACAGAGATGAGTAAATGACATAAAAATCCACTTCCGGGCCCACTTGGTGTGTGCTTGGGCTGAGCAATGAAGCATTTTCGTGTAGAGACTCTTCTTGGAGTTAAACGCCAGCTTTTATGCCAGTTTGGGCGTTTAACTCCCATTTTGGTGCCAGTTCCGGCGTTTAACGCTGGGAATTCTGAGGGTGACTTTGAACGCCGGTTTGGGCCATCAAATCTTGGGCAAAGTATGGACTATCATATATTGCTGGAAAGCCCAGGATGTCTACTTTCCAACGCCGTTGAGAGCGCGCCAATTGGGCTTCTGTAGCTCCAGAAAATCCACTTCGAGTGTAGGGAGGTCAGAATCCAACAGCATCTGCAGTCCTTTTCAGTCTTTGGATCAGATTTTTGCTCAGGTCCCTCAATTTCAGCCAGAAAATACCTGAAATCACAGAAAAACACACAAACTCATAGTAAAGTCCAGAAAAGTGAATTTTAACTAAAAACTAATAAAAATATACTAAGAACTCAACTAAAACTACTAAAAACATACTAAAAACAATGCCAAAAAGGGTACAAATTATCCGCTCATCACAACACCAAACTTAAATTGTTGCTTGTCCTCAAGCAACTGAAAATCAAATAAGATAAAAAGAAGAAAATATACTATAGACTCCAAATTATCAATGAAACATAGCTCCAAATTAGATGAGCGGGACTAGTAGCTTTTTGCCTCCGACTGAATAACAGAGGTGACAAATGAGATGAGGAAAGGCTAACCTTGCCAAGGTAGAGGACTTGTCCGCCACCTTATAGAGTTCTTGGGCTATAACCTCATGAACTTCCACTTCTTCTCCAATCATGATGCTATGAATCATGATGGCTCGGTCTAGAGTAACTTCGGACCGGTTGCTAGTGGGAATGACTGAGCGTTGGATAAACTCCAACTATCCTCTAGCCACGGGCTTGAGGTCATGCCTTCTCAATTGAACCGGCTTGCCTCTTGAATCTCTCTTCCATTGTGCGCCCTCTTCACAAATGTCTGTGAGGACTTGGTCCAACCTTTGATCAAAGTTGACCTTTCTTCATGGCCACAACTTCATAGAAGTGGTCTTGATGCACCCTTGAGATGAATCTCTCCATCTCCCATGACTCGGAGGTGAAAGCTTTTGCCTTCCCTTTCCTCTTTCTAGAGGTTTCTCCGGCCTTGGATGCCATAAATGGTTATGGAAAAACAAAAAGCAATGCTTTTACCACACCAAACTTAAAAAGTTTGCTCGTCCTCGAGCAAAAGAAGAAAGAAGAGAGTAGAAGAAGAAGGAATGAGGAAGAAGGGAATGGCTTTGTGTTTCGGCCATTATGGGGGAGAAGTGGTGTTTAGGTTGTGTGAAAATGAAGGGGTGAAGAAGGGTATATATAGGAGAGGGGGGAGGGTAAAGTTCGGTCAAGTGAGGGTGGGTTTGGGTGGAAAAGTGGTTTGAATTTGAATGGTGAGGTAGGTGGGATTTTATGAAGGATGGATGTGAGTGGTGGGGTTGGTGGGGATCCTGTGGGGTCCACAGATCCTGAGGTGTCAAGGAAAAGTCATCCCTGCACCAAATGGCATGCAAAATTGCGTTTTGAGCCATTTCTGGCGTTAAACGCCGGGCTGGTGCCCATTCCTGGCATTTAACGCCAGGTTCTTGCCCTTTTCTGGCGTTTAACGCCAGTCTGGTGCCCCTTTCTGGCGTTAAACGCCCAGAATGGTGCCAGACTGGGCGTTAAACGCCCAATTGCTAGCCTCACTGGTGTTTAAACGCCAGTGGGTTCTTCCTCCAGGGTGTGCTGTTTTTCTTCCTGTTTTTCATTCTGTTTTTGCTTTTTCAATTGATTTTGTGACTTCTCATGATCATCAACCTACAAAAAACATAAAATAACAAAAGAAAATAGATAAAATATAACATTGGGTTGCCTCCCAACAAGCGCTTCTTTAATGTCAGTAGCTTGACAGATGGCTCTCATGGAGCCTCACATTTTCTCAGAGCAATGTTGGAACCTCCCAACACCAAACTTAGAGTTTGAATGTGGGGGTTCAACACCAAACTTAGAGTTTGGTTGTGGCCTCCCAACACCAAACTTAGAGTTTGACTGCGGGGGCTCTGTTTGACTCTGATTTGAGAGAAGCTCTTTATGCTTCCTCTCCATGGTGACAGAGGGATATCCTTGAGCCTTAAACACAAAGGATTCTTCATTCACTTGAATGATCAGTTCGCCTCTATCAACATCAATCACAGCCTTTGCTGTGGCTAGGAAGGGTCTGCCAAGGATGATGGTTTCATCCATGCACTTCTCAGTCTCTAGGATTATGAAATCAGCAGGGATGTAATGGTTTTCAATCTTCACCAAAACATCCTCTACAAGTCCATGAGCTTGTTTTCTTGAGTTGTCTGCTATCTCTAATGAGATTCTTGCAGCTTGCACCTCAAAGATCCCTAGTTTCTCCATTACAGAGAGAGGCATGAGGTTTACACTTGACCCTAAGTCACACAGAGCCTTCTTGAAGGTTATGGTGCCTATGGTACAAGGTATTGAAAACTTCCCAGGATCTTGTCTCTTTTGAGGTAATTTCTGCCTAGACAAGTCATCCAGTTCTTTGGTGAGCAAAGGAGGTTCATTCTCCCAAGTCTCATTTCCAAATAACTTGTCATTTAGCTTCATGATTGCTCCAAGGTATTTAGCAACTTGCTCTTCAATGACATACTCATCCTCTTCAGAGGAAGAATACTCATCAGAGCTCATGAAAGGCAGAAGTAAGTCCAATGGAATCTCTATGGTCTCATTTTGAGCCTCAGATTCCCATGGTTCCTCACTGGGAAACTCAATGGAGGTCAGTGCACGCCCACTGAGGTCTTCCTCAGTGGCGTTCACTTCCTCTCCTTCCTCTCCAAATTCGGCCATGTTGATGGCCTTGCACTCTCCTTTTGGATTTTCTTCTGTGTTGCTTGGGAGAGTACTAGGAGGGAGTTCAGTAACTTTCTTGCTCAGCTGTCCCACTTGTGCCTCCAAATTCCTAATGGAGGACCTTGTTTCAGTCATGAAACTTTGAGTGGTTTTGATTAGATCAGAGACCATGGTTGCTAAGTCAGAGTGGCTCTGCTTAGAACTCTCTGTCTGTTGCTGAGAAGATGATGGAAAAGGCTTGCCATTGCTAAACCTGTTTCTTCCACCATTATTGTTGTTGAAACCTTGTTGAGGTCTCTGTTGATCCTTCCATGAGAAATTTGGGTGATTTCTCCATGAAGAATTATAGGTGTTTCCGTAGGGTTCTCCTAGGTAATTCATCTCTTCCATTGAAGGCCGGGTTCTCAGGATCATATGCTTCTTCTTCAGATGAAGCATCCTTAGTACTGCTTGGTGCATTTTGCATTCCAGACAGACTTTGAGAAATCAAATTGACTTGTTGAGTCAATATCTTGTTCTGAACCAGAATGGCATTCAGAGTATCAATCTCAAGAACTCCTTTCTTCTGATTTGCCCCATTGTTCACAGGATTCCTTTCAGAAGTGTACATGAATTGGTTATTTGCAACCATTTCAATTAGCTCTTGAGCTTCTGTAGGCGTCTTCTTCAAATGAAGAGATCCTCCATCAGAGCTATCCAAAGACATCTTGGATAGTTCAGAGAGACCATCATAGAAAATACCTATGATGCTCCATTCAGAAAGCATGTCAGAAGGACATTTTCTGATCAATTGTTTGTATCTTTTCCAAGCTTCATAGAGGGATTCTCCATCCTTCTGTCTGAAGGTTTGGACTTCCATTCTAAGCTTACTCAATTTTTGAGGTGGAAAGAACTTTGCCAAGAAGGCATTGACTAGCTTTTCCCATGAGTCTAGGCTTTCTTTAGGTTGTGAGTCCAACCATGTCCTAGCTCTGTCTCTTACAGCAAAAGGGAATAGCATAAGTCTGTAGACCTCAGGGTCTACCCCATTAGTCTTGACAGTGTCACAGATTTGCAAGAATTCAGCTAAAAACTGATGAGGATCTTCCAATGGAAGTCCATGAAACTTGCAATTCTGTTGCATTAGAGAAACTAATTGAGGCTTAAGCTCAAAGTTGTTTGCTCCAATGGCAGGGATAGAGATGCTTCTCCCATAGAAGTCGGGAGTAGGTGCAGTAAAGTCACCCAGCACCTTCCTTGCATTGTTGGCATTGTTGTTGTTTTCGGCTGCCATAGGTTCTTCTTCTTTGAAGAATTCGGTCAGGTCCTCAACAGAGAGTTGTGCCTTAGCTTCTCTTAGCTTTCGCTTCAAGGTCCTTTCAGGTTCAAGGTCAGCTTCAACAAGAATGCCTTTGTCTCTGCTCCTGCTCATATGAAAGAGAAGAGAACAAGAAAATGTGGAATCCTCTATGTCACAGTATAGAGATTCCTTGAGGTGTCAGAGGAAAAGAAAAATAGAAGAAAGAAGAAGGAGAATTTAAACTTGATCAGATAGAGTTCGAATTGTGCATTAAGAAGGAGTGATACTCCATAAATAGAAGGATGTGAGAAGAGGGGAAGGAAATTTTCGAAAATTAAGTGAAAAAGTTTGAAAATATTTTGAAAAACTTTAATTGATTTTCGAAAACCAAGAGTGAAAGGAGAAAATCAAGTAATTTTTGAAAAGATTTTGAAATTAGAAATTAAAAATATTTGATTAAAAACTTATTTTGAAAAAAGATGTGGTTAAGAAAATATGATTGGTTTTTGAAAAGATGTGATTGAGAAGATATGATTTGAAAACAATTTTAAAAAGATTTGATTTTAAAAATTAATGACTTGCCTAACAAGAAAAGATATGATTCAAACATTAAACCTTTCTCAACAGAAAAGGCAACAAACTTGAGATGTTCAATCAAATCATTAATTGTTAGTAAGTATCTTTGAAAAAGGAAAGAAATTGATTTTGAAAACATTTGATTGAAAAGATATGATTTGAAAAAGATTTGATTTTGAAAAACTTTGAAAACTTGAAAAAAATTGATTTGAAAACAAAATCTTCCCCCTTGTGCCATCCTGGCGTTAAACGCCCAGAATGGTGCACATTCTGGCGTTTAACGCCCAATGCACTACCTTTTTGGGCGTTAAACGCCCAACCAGGCACCCTGGCTGGCGTTTAAACGCCAGTCTGTCCTTCTTCACTGGGCGTTTTGAACGCCCAGCTTTTTCTGTGCAATTCCTCTGCTATATGTTCTGAATCTTCAATTCTCTGTATTATTGACTTGAGAAGACACAAATTAAAAATTTTTTTGGATTTTTAATAATAAGGAATAATCAAAATGCACTAAAATCAAATAACAATGCATGCAAGACACCAAACTTAGCAGTTTGTATACTACTGACACTAACAAAATGAGAATGCATATGAGACATATAAGCACTCAAGTCAAGAGAATTAAAAATCAGAGTAACAAAATCATCAAGAACAACTTGAAGATTAATGAAGACACATGCATGAATGCAAAAAGAACAGAAACATGCAATTGACACCAAACTTAACATGAGACTCTAGACTCAAACAAGAAACATAAAATATTTTTGATTTTTATGATTTTGTAATTTTTTTTGTGCTTTTTCGAAAATTATATGGAAAAGAAAAACAAAGGTATCAAAATTCTTAATAAGAATTCCAAGAATCATGCAATATTAGTCTAAAGCTTCAGTCTAAAGGAATTAGACATGGCTAGCCAAGCTTCAGCAGGACATTGCATTCAAGAGCTAAATTGATGAAGATCAATCAGCTTTGGTGATGATAAGAACATCACCTTGAAACACTAGAATTCATTCTTAAGAACTCTGAAGAAAAAATACCTAATCTAAGCAACAAGATGAACCGTCAGTTGTCCATACACAAAACAATCCCCAGCAACGGCGCCAAAAACTTGGTGCGCGAAATTGTGATCACTACAATTTCGCACAACTAACCAGCAAGTGCACTGGGTCGTCCAAGTAATAAACCTTACTCGAGTAAGGGTCGATCCCACGGAGATTGTTGGTATGAAGCAAGCTATGGTCACCTTGTAAATCTTAGTCAGGCAGACTCAAATGGGTATAGTGATATACGAATAAAGCATAAAGATAAAGATAGAGGTACTTATGTAATTCATTGGTAGGAGCTTCAGATAAGCGTATGAAGATGCCTTCCCTTCCGTCTCTCTGCTTTCCTACTGTCTTCATCCAACCCTTCTTACTCCTTTCCATGGCAAGCTTATGTAGGGTTTCACCGTTGTCAGTGGCTACCTCCCATCCTCTCAGTGAAAATGTTCCTATGCTCTGTCACAGCATATGGCTAATCAGCTGTCGGTTCTCGGTCAGGCCGGAATAGAATCCATTGATTCTTTTGCGTCTGTCACTAACGCCCCGCCTGCTAGGAGTTTGAAGCACGTCACAGTCATTCAATCATTGAATCCTACTCAGAATACCACAGACAAGGTTAGACCTTCCGGATTCTCTTGAATGCCGTCATCAGTTCTCGCATATACCACGAAGACTCTGATCTCACGGAATGGCTGGCTCGTTTGTCAGGCGAGCACTCGGTTGTCAGGCGATCAACCATGCATCGTGTATCAGGAATCCAAGAGATATTCACTAGAGCCTTGGTTGCTTGTAGAACAAAAGTGGTTGTCAGTCACCTTATTCATAGGTGAGAATGATGATGAGTGTCACGGATCATCACATTCATCAAGTTGAAGAACAAGTGATATCTTGGACAAAGAACAAGCGGAATTGAATAGAAGAACAATAGTAATTGCATTAATACTCGAGGTACAGCAGAGCTCCACACCTTAATCTATGGTGTGTAGAAACTCCACCATTGAAAATACATAAGAACAAGGTCTAGGCATGGCCGTGAGGCCAGCCTCCCAATGATCTAAGAACTAGATGTCCAAAGATGAAAATACAATAGTAAAAGGTCCTATATATAGAAAACTAGTAGCCTAAGGTGTACAGAGATGAGTAAATGACATAAAAATCCACTTCCGGGCCCACTTGGTGTGTGCTTGGGCTGAGCAATGAAGCATTTTCGTGTAGAGACTCTTCTTGGAGTTAAACGCCAGCTTTTATGCCAGTTTGGGCGTTTAACTCCCATTTTGGTGCCAGTTCCGGCGTTTAACGCTGGGAATTCTGAGGGTGACTTTGAACGCCGGTTTGGGCCATCAAATCTTGGGCAAAGTATGGACTATCATATATTGCTGGAAAGCCCAGGATGTCTACTTTCCAACGCCGTTGAGAGCGCGCCAATTGGGCTTCTGTAGCTCCAGAAAATCCACTTCGAGTGCAGGGAGGTCAGAATCCAACAGCATCTACAGTCCTTTTCAGTCTCTGGATCAGATTTTTGCTCAGGTCCCTCAATTTCAGCCAGAAAATACCTGAAATTACAGAAAAACACACAAA
This sequence comes from Arachis stenosperma, assembly GCF_014773155.1. NCBI lineage: Eukaryota > Viridiplantae > Streptophyta > Magnoliopsida > Fabales > Fabaceae > Arachis > Arachis stenosperma. The sequence continues at coordinate 126,833,348 of NC_080382.1, forward strand.
CTCATAGTAAAGTCCAGAAAAGTGAATTTTAACTAAAAACTAATAAAAATATACTAAGAACTCAACTAAAACTACTAAAAACATACTAAAAACAATGCCAAAAAGGGTACAAATTATCCGCTCATCACGGTGACCTTGAGAGTGAGACGAGGAAGTGGTGAGTAGGGTTTGGGGAACGACGGAGTGGCAGCGGAGGTGAGTAGGGTTGGGTTCGGTAAAGGTCTGAGGGAAAGACTGAAGGAGAAATCACCGAAGGAGAAATAAAGAATGGAGGAGGCTAGGGTTTTCCAACTTATATATATATATATATATATATGAAGGGTATTTTAGTCTTTTTAATATAATGGGGATTAAACGAGTACCCACGGGATGGGGAGCTCTATCTCCGCCCCCACCCTATTTATTATACAGGTCCCCGCGGGGAGAAAATGCTACCCAAACCTGTCTCCTGGCAGGTAATTCCCCGTGATACCCGATTCGCTGGGAAAAATTGCCATCCCTAATTTAAACTATAGGGACTAGCAGAAAAATTAAATCTAAAATATATAATATTATGAATATTATACATTTATAAACTGAGATTTAATTATTCTCTTTTATATTTAACTTATTTGTTATATTTGTATGGAATCATAAAACTTTATTTGGTTTTGCACTTTTAATTTATGTTTTTTTAATTTATATTGATATATATTTTATATTTTCATGTGGTTAATTATAATTTTATAGATTATTTTATTATAATACAATTATTTTAGTTAAACCACGATTGAATCGATTAATATTTGACTTGATTTGGTGTGAGCTTAATAGTTTTGAGTTTGGTTTGATATCTAAGATTTTCAATGAATTAGTATTGTAATTCATTGGAATTAGTGACCGTCATTGATTCAATTATAATGAAAATTTCACTATATTTGTCGCAAAAATGGGATATAGGTCTTATTGTACTTAGAGACTAAAATAGGATATATAATTGGGCTAATTTTTTTAGTAATGAAAAAAATTATGTGTAATCCAGTATTGTTAGTAGAGAACTAATGATTGTGATGCACGTAGTTAGTTATGCAGCCAGCAACTTGCTGGTGATGATGTATGATAAGCAAGTCAATTAGAAATTAGTTAGATATTACACGTAGGAAGGTGCTAGAATCAGTTATGAAAGGTTGTTATAACTGGTTACTTAGTTAGCAAGTAACTTAATCAAATTGTATAGGGAGAAGTATATATAATAGCTTGTTAGTTGTAAGGTTAAATTACACAGTTGGTCCCTACACTTTCAGTGAAATTGTAAATTAGTCCATACATTTTAAAAGTTTATAATTGGGTCCCTAAAGAGAATTAAAATTTGCAATTTATTCCCGGCCGTTCAAAAAGTGTTTGATTTAACAGAATATTCTCAGAATATTCTCTATTTTGAACATGTGACCTGCACATGTTTGACAACAAGGACCAATTTATAATTTTAGTGAAAGTATGGGGACCAACTGTGTAATTTAATCATTTGAAGTGATCAAAAACTCCCTAGGCTATCTGAACCTACCCTGTCCCTCCCCAACTCTCTCACTCTCACTTTCTCACTTTCTAAAATGACACCCGAATCCCACTGCTCTCTATCTCTCACCTCGGTTCACCGTTGCTATGCCGGATCCACTGCATTTGTGCTCACGAGTCGGGTCTCGCCTCCTTTCTCCATCTCGCCTCTCTCATCCGACAACTTTTTCTTCTCTTCCAATCCCAATACTGAACACCGACGATAAATGAAAGAGAACAATTCCAATCCCAAGCATGCTCAAAATGAACAATTTAATGTCTAAGAAAAAAATAGCAACAAATCAACACAAAAATAGCAACTCAATTTATTAGTGAATTCGGCGTGGTGAGGGAGGCGAGAGGCACGACGATGGTGAGTCGAGGTGAGAGGCAGAGAGCGTTGGAGTTGGAGTGCCATTTTGGAAAGTGAAAAAGTGAGAGTGAGAGAGCCGGGGAGGGGTAGGGTGGATTCAGATAGTCTAGGAAGTTTTTGGTCATTTTCAAATAGTTAAATTACACGGTTGGTCCCCATACTTTCACTAAAGTTGTAAATTGGTTCCTATTGCAAACATGTGCAGGTCACATGTTCAAAATAGAGAATATTCTGTTAAATCAAATACTTTTTGAATGGCGGGAACTAAATTACAAATTTTAATTATCTTTAGGGACCCAATTACAAACTTTTCAAGTGTAAGGACCAATTTGTAATTTTACCAAAAGTATAGGGACCAACTATGTAATTTAACCTAGTTGTAATTAGTACTGTGAATTTCATTTTCTGTGATGAAAATTTTGATTAGTGGTGCTTCTCACTATTCTCTCTCTGAGCTTCCAACTTCTTCTCTGCTTCACTAGTTTTATCACTTTCTTTAGCTTCATTCTATATATTTCTTCTTTGCTCTTCACACTTTGACTCATACAACAGAGTTGATGAGAGTGTTTTGCCTCTGCCATAGCTTTTCAATATGGTGCGATGAGCGTGGGGTAAGTAAAGACTCCGATCATGAGATTAGGTGTGGAAGGTGATCGATTCACATCTTAGAACCTATTGCATGTAGAATTTGATGCCGAACTCACAGTCAGAACCAAAAATGGCAAATCTAGTGACTAACTTTGACATCCAATCGGTTGCAAGCTTGGTGAAACCAGTTGCAATCCACCATAAATCGAGCAAATCTGAGTCCTATTACAAATCTGATGAGTCCCTTTCTTCATCCTGGAGAGAATCTAGGGGTTCTTTTGATTTCAACTATTCTTGGGCCTAATAACTATCATGTATGAGAAAGAGGAATGTCTAGAGCTCTCAGATCTAAGAATAAAATACAATTTATTGATGGATCTATCACCAAACCAGCTAGAAATGATCCTCTATACGATATATAGGATAGATGCAATACATATATAGTGTCATGGCTGAATCTTTCTTTGAGTCTAAATATTGCACAAAGTGTGATCTAGATTAATGTAGCTACAGACCTATAGAGTGCTCTGAAACATAGGTATTATCATGGAGATATTTTTCTAGTTGCTGAATTACAAGAGAAATTTTTTTCAACAAGGCAAGGAGACCTCAGCATCATAGCCTATTTCACAAAATTGAAAAGTATTTGGAAAAAATTGGACAATTTTAGTCCAATTCCAAATTGCAAGGTGTGCATCGTGATGTGTAATTGTGTACTTAATATTATGAGAACCCGATTGGAAGAAACTTATCTGATGTATTTTTTGTGAGAGGTATTAATGATCAGTTTACAATAGCAAGTTCTCAAATAATGTTAATGACACCACTTCCTAAGGTCGTTACTGCCTTTTCATTGCTCCTCCAACAAGAAAGACAAAATTACGATTCAAATGATTGTAAGGCACTGATAGTTAATGCCAATTTCAGAACTAATACATAAAATCACTAGTCAATGAGAGGTGAAAGAAGCTTTTGAGGAAGAGTAAGTGGTGTCAGAGGTGGTAGGAGTTATAAACAATACACTTTTGTGAAAAATCTAGACATGTTAAAGATGTATGCTATAGAAAGCATGGACTGCCGCCACATATGAGAAATGACAATAGGGGCAGCATGATAAACAGTGTAGTTGCTTATGAGAAGGTTGAGAAAATCAGCAATACTCTTCCATAGGAACCCAATGGTGATAGATATGAGATTTATTTCTCTACAAATAAAAAACTAGCATTGTTAGCACTTTTGGAAAAGGAAGGTTCACAGCAACCAACTCATAATGATAGTAACCAAACCATCACATTACCATCAAGCCAAGGTATAGTGTTTGTCATGTATTCATGCACATTTAGTCCAAACTCTTAGGAGATAGACTTAAGAGCCAGTAAGCATGTATCATTTTCTATTAGTGCATTTAGTACCTTATATCATATCAAGCCAATACATGTTAACCTTTCAGATAGAACAAAAACTGTTACTGACATAGTAGGAACCATTCACTTCACAAGTCAATTTCATTTAGTTCATGTATTGTACATACCAAACTTTAAGTTCAACCTCATTTTAGTCTCCAAATTGACATAAGATCTTAACTATCGATTCTTTTTCAATGATTCTAACTGTGAGATACAGGATCAGCTCTCCAAGAGGATGATTGGAGTAGCTGAACAAAAAAAAGGCCTGTAAACCTTTGAAACCAAAGTGGCCAGTGTTGATGCATTATTTGTGAATGTAGTGAATGTAACAACTGCATTCACTACATCCACAAATAATGCGTCAATGTAATACCCGGTCTAACCGAAATTAATTAAATAATAAGTTAAATAGGAGAGAATATGCTTGGAAGATTTGACAATTGGAATTTGATGATTTAAATATGATATTTGGATTCAGTGAGTTTTTCCGAGTCGGAAGACATAGTTTTCTGCGTAAAAGTGCGCAGTGGAATTTTGACCGGCAGTACCGGCTGAGACCTGTCTGGTACTGCAGCTGAGAAAATTGATTATGAGTAAATAGGATTAAGAAATGAGGAATTATAATTAGGGGAGGTAGAAATATTTGAAGTGCGATTTAGAGCGCTAATCTTAAAGGTTTTGGTCCAAAATTGGGCCAACGGACAAAAATAAGTGAACTGGGCCTAAGTGGGCCCAAGACCCAACATATATAAACATTAGTTATGAGCATTTCAGCTCATTTTGCCCAAAAAGAGGGGTGTTGGGCGCTGAAATTGGGAAGAGAGAAGAGAAGAGAGAAAACCTAACTCTCTTTGATCTTCAAACCACCATAACTTGAGCTACAGAGCTCCGATTGACGAGCCGTTTGCGGCCACGCATCTCTCTTCTCATCCTCTACAATTCTATCTAAGTTTTGTGGTAAGTATTCCATTCATCTCTGCTCAGTTTTTGAAATTCCCCACTGTTACACATTTTTGGGAAGTTAGTGTTGAAATCTTGTGATTTTGGGTGTTTAGGGATACTCCAACATGGATTCTAAGTGGGTTCTATCCCTACTTCATATGGGCTGAGGTAAGAAGTGCTCAAACCCTTGTGATTTATCATCTTTATGAGCCCTAGGTTGATGTATGTATGTGATATTGGTTATGTTAGTGTATTTGGTGATTTTGATGCACAAATGGGAGGTTGGTATTGCTTGTGGAGCTTTGGTGAGGCTTGGAGCTAAGGGTTGGTGGAGACTTCCATAGAAGAGGCTCAATTTTTTTGGCTACAAGAGGTACGGTTTAAGTTTCATTTAAGTACCGTGTGGTGTGATGAGAATTCCTAGGCTAGATGCCCCTAGGATTAAGTTTGGATTGTGTAAATGGTTGGTGCTAATATGTATAGTTGGTATGTAATGTGAAATTGATGATTGGGTTGAGAATTTTGTGGCCTTGTATGCTTGGTGTATTGAAAATTTGATGTATTGGGTAATGAGTATTAATTTGTGATTTATGCATTTAAATTGTGAAATTGGGCCAGAGGCCGTAAATTTTGGGCCGGAGGCCGGTAAGAGGTAAGGAAGGTAAGTTGATGTGTGTATTGTATGATGACACAAGTGATTGGATGGATTTTAGATAATGAATATATGAATGATTGGGTTGGATATTGAATGATGAGGTTTGAGGAGTAGAAGTGTGGAAATTGGTAATTTTTGGGTGAAATTGTATAGATGAGGTATGTTTAGTTTTGGTTGAGGTATGTTGTGTGGTCATATATGTGATCATGATTATTGATGCCTTGATGTCATGATGGTGCATAAGAGATATGTATGTTGTGACATATACTTGAGAAATGATTAAGGTTGATTTGTGGGTGAAACCATGTGACAGTGAGTACAATATTGGTTATGTGTAATGATGATTGATTGGAAATATTATTGTTGGAAATTGGGATGGAGAAAGATGTATGACATGTTAATGTGTTTGTAATTTAGCCATTTGTTTGAAATGGGTAAAAATGGTTATATGGCGGTTTTGTGAATCGTGGCAAAGCGTTAATGTATGAGTTGAGGAGGCTTGATGTTGATTTTGGTATATCTTGATTGATTTCAAAAAGGGTTGAAACTAGCATGTTTTGGTTGATTTTAAAAAGGGTTGAAAATGGCTTGTTTTGAAAAGGGCACCTAGTGGTTTTGTATAAAAACATCGTTTTTGGGCATACTTTGATGGGACATAACTTGGACTCTGGATCTCCGTTTTGTGCCAAACTTATTTAGAAATGAAATTGGATTCGGGATGTCCATGCCGTTCGAAGAACGGGTGAAAAACGATTTAAAATGAGAAAGTTAAGTCCGTTGGAAGATTGGGGTTTGAATCTGTGAATTCTGCAGCTTTTAACTTAGAAAATTTTTAGCAGAATGGCCCCTCGCGCGTAGGCGCACTTGGCGCGTACGCGCCGTTCTTTCAGAAAATGCCATCCACGCGTGCGCGTGGTGTGCGCGGGCGCGCCGATGTGCTGCACCCAATGCCCAGCCATTTTCCCGAGAGTTGTGCCAGAGTTGTGCCAGTTTTGTGCCTGGGGCGCAAATGCACCCACGCGTACGCGTGGCTGACGCGCACGCGTCGTCTGGCTGTGTTTCAATCCGCGCGTCCGCGTGTATGACGCATACGCGTCGATGAGCTTTGTGGCCATCCACGCGTGCGCGTGGAGTACGCGTACGCGTGGCTTTGTTTTCATGCCAAAGTTGATACTTGAGTTTTAAAAGCCAAATCTCATACTTCTAAGCCTCCGATCTCACCCCTTATGTATTAAATCATTATGATATGCTTAGTAATGAGAAATGAACTAGGGGATGTGGTAACTTGCGAGTGAAGCAAGGGGAAAAGTTATGATCAATGGTGATCAACGATGATTATATGAGATATGGAGGATGACGGTAGGAGTACCGTGTATGCCATGAGCCGAAGGGCTATATCTATTGATAAATGGCTGGTTCTTGATTGAACCATGAGCCGGATGGCTGAGTTATTGCCAGGTCACGGCAAAGCCATTATTGATTATGGCTGAGTATAAATGCATATATGATTAATGAATGAATGTGTTGAATGGATAATAATGGAAAATGTTGAAATGTGATGTGTAGCCCCGGGTAGTAGGCAGTGGCGTTGTCCACTTGCTCTGGGTATGAGACGGAAAAAGGATGTTTATGATAAATGAGTTAATTATGGAGTTTTGAATGAATGTAACTCTGATACCTGGGTAGTAGTAAGGGTTGAGGTTCGTCCCACTTGCTCCAGGTTAATGTTTGAGATTTGGTAACAATGAGGATTAATAATATGAATTGAGATTGAATGAATATATGTTTGAGATACCTGGGCAGTAGCAAGGGTTGTGGTTTGTCCCGCTTGCTCCGGGTTAATGCTTAAGATACCTGGGCAGTAGCAAGGGTTGTGGTTCGTCCCACTTGCTCCAGGTCAGAGATTGTGACACCTGGGTAGTAGCGGCAGTAGTGGTGAATCCACTCGCTCCAGGTTGAGCTGTTAAACACCCGCCTGGGTAGTAGCCGCAGTAGTGGTTGTTCCACTGGCTCTGGGTTGAGCGGGTAGTAGCAAGGGGGTTGTAGCTCAAACCTACTTGCTCCGCAAGGGGTGTTTCTGTCCAATGGTTAGCTACCAGGACATGTCGGGTTGGCTATATAACCGACAGATGATATCATCAGCCATAGGACAGGCATACATCATTTGCATATGTTTGAATTGTTTGGGTTTGCCTATTTGTTTTGGGTTTTTATATCATATATGCTATGTTATCTGATTACATGCTACTTGTTCTACTTGTACCTTATTTGTGTATTACTTGTCTGTATTGCTTGTGTTTGTACAACTGAGAGATCCCTCATGTTGGTGTTGGTGGATGTTGGTGGTTGTTCTTGATGAGATGAATTGATAATGCGATTGCATGATAATGAGGATTTTGAATGAGATAATTTGAGCCCCCCTGGGTAGACGCAGTGATGTGATTTCACTAGCTCTAGGCGAGGGTATGACGTATTGATATAGAGTTGTTGAGGCAGAACAACTGGTGATGGTTTTGCTTATGATTCTGAGTCTGATTCGTGGAAGAATCAGCGAGTTGGGAAACATGTGTAACATGAACTAGATTTAGCATCCCCTTACGACAGATGCCTATTTATGGATTAGTGAGAATCTAGGCTGGATGCTTGGTGAAAAGGAGTTTAGGATGCTTAGTGAGTTTTTATTGCAGTGCATTATATTTATTTGGCACTTTTACCGTACTGGGAACCCATGGGCCCGGGGTTCTCATTCCGTATATATCTCTTGTTTTTCAGATACAGGTTCAGGTGCTCAGAAGTGAGCTGCGGTTCGTCTGAGAGACGGCGAAGATATTTATTTTCTCTACTTTGTGTTTTCCTTAGAATCTCTCCACCTTTGTTTTGAAAAGATTATATTATGTGTTGAACTCTTTTGGAATTTGCCTATAGAGGCTCTTATGTTTCCTTTGGGAGAGATTAGGATGTACTGTTGTCAGTTACTTCCATACTGTACCCTAGCCGGCCTAAACTTCGCAGGTCGCGACTAGTGGCTATTTACTTATGTTATATATATCTAACTGTTATCTATCTCTTAATCTCCTTTATGCCTTGTCCGTATATCGCTTTCGGCTTCACGTCTTATCTTTTCGTTGTAGAAACGTGAGTGATACGTCTTCGCGATTTTATTTCTACTCTTTTCAGGCTTCTCGATTAATACTCCTTTCGAAATTACCTATGTTTATATATTAAAAATCCACCTGAGAGTCGTACCACCGTAATATCATTGACTTATGACTCAAGCATAAGGATTTGAATATTAGGGTGTTATAATCAACACTAGCCACTCTGGTTTCTCCTTGTGATTCCAGCAAGAGAAATGGAGAGGTGATGAGCGGATAATTTGTACGCTTTTTGGCATTGTTTTTAGTATGTTTTTAGTATCTTTTAGTTAGTTTTTAGTATATTTTTATTAGTTTTTAATTAAAATTCACTTTTCTGGACTTTACTATGAGTTTGTGTGTTTTTCTGTGATTTCAGGTATTTTCTGACTGAAATTGAAGGTTTTGAGCAAAAATCTGATCCAGAAACTGAAAAGGACTGCAGATGCTGTTGGATTCTGACCTCCCTGCACTCGAAGTGGATTTTCTGGAGCTACAGAAGCCCAATTGGCGCGCTCTCAACGGCATTGGAAAGTAGACATCCTGGGCTTTCCAGCAATATATGATAGTCCATACTTTGCCCAAGATTTGATGGCCCAAACCGGCGTAGCAATTCGGCCTCAGAAATTCCAGCGTTAAACGCCGGAACTGGCATAAAACTTGGAGTTAAACGCCCAAGCTGGCATGAAAGCTGGCGTTTAACTCCAGAAAAGGTCTCTACACGAAAATGCTTCATTGCTCAGCCCAAGCACACACCAAGTGGACCCAGAAGTGGATTTTTACGTCATTTACTCATTTCTGTACACCCTAGGTCACTAGTCTACTATTAATAGGATCTTTTGACATTGTATCAGTACCTCATGACATTTTTACACGTTTCTTTGTGTACATTCCACGGCATGAGTCTCTAAACCCCATGGTTGGGGGTGAGGAGCTCTGCTGTGTCTTGATGGATTAATGCAATTACTACTGTTTCTTATTCAATCATGCTTGCTTCGATTCTAAGATAACACTTGTTCTTAATCCGGATGAATGTGATGATCCGTGACAATCATCATCATTCTCAACTATGAACATGTGCCTGACAACCACCTCTGTTCTATCTTAGATTGAGTAGTTATCTCTTGGATTCTTTAATCGGAATCTTCGTGGTATAAGCTAGAACTGATGGCGGCATTCAAGAGAATCCGGAAGGTCTAAACCTTGTCTGTGGTATTCTGAGTAGGATTCAATGACTGGATGACTGTGATGTGCTTCAAACTCCTGAAGGCGGGGCGTTAGTGACAGACGCAAAAGAATCACTGGATTCTATTCCGGCCTGATTGAGAACCGACAGATGATTAGCCTATGCTGTGACAGAGCATCAGGGACGTATTTTCACTGAGAGGATGGGAGGTAGCCACTGACAATGGTGAAACCCTACATACAGCTTGCCATGGAAGGAGCCTTGCGTGTTTGATGAAGAAGACAGTAGGAAAGCAGAGATTCGGAAGATGGAGCATCTCCAAAGCCTCAGCCTATTCTCCATTACTGCAAAACAAGTACCTTTTTCATGTTCTTTTGCTTTTTACAATCAATCCTGATAATTTCTGATATCCTGACTAAGATTTACAAGATAACCATAGCTTGCTTCAAGCCGACAATCTCCGTGGGATCGACCCTTGCTCACGCAAGGTATTACTTGGACGACCCAGTGCACTTGCTGGTTAGTTGTGCGGGATTGCAAAAGTGTTATTGCAATTTCGTGCACCAAGTTTTTGGCGCCGTTGCCGGGGATTGTTCGAGTTTGGACAACTGACGGTTTATTTTGTTGCTTAGATTAGGACTATTTTTGTTGGTTTAGAGTCTTTTAGTTGAGTCTAGTTTCATATTCTAAGTTTGGTGTCAATTGCATGCTTTTGTTTTTCTTTTAATTTTCGATTTTTGCATGTTCTTAGTCCCTTTTTGATTCATAAAAATTCTAAGTTTGGTGTCCTCTTTGTGTTTCTCTCTCAAAATTTTCGAAAAATTGGTGTTTGATTTCTAAAAATCTTAAGTTTGGTGTTTTTTTGTGTTTTTCTCTTTCCTCTTTTTAAAAATCAAATCTTTTTCATAAAAATTTTTCAATCATATCTTTTTAATTGCTGTTTTCAAAATCTTTTTTTTACTAATTGATTCAGTTCTCAATTTGCCTTGATCTCATTTTCCTTTTGATTTTCGAATTCCCTATTTTATTTTCCTTTTGTTTTATTTTATTTTATTTTAATTTTTTCGGTTATTTCAAAAAAAAATAATAATAATAATAGACAAAATTCATCTCTTTGCAATCGTCATCATTTCCATTTTGTCCATTATGGACTCAAGTGGAATTAATCAGTCCAAGAGGACTCTGGGGTCTTATGCTAACCCCATTACAGCTGCATATGGGAGTAGCATCTGTATACCTCCCATCAAAGCAAGCAGCTTTGAGCTAAATCCTCAACTCATTATCATAGTGCAGCAAAATTGCCAGTATTCCGGTCTTCCACAGGAAGAACCTACTGAGTTTCTGGCACAGTTCTTACAAATTGCTGACACAGTACATGATAAAGAGGTAGATCAGGATGTCTACAGACTATTGCTGTTTCCATTTGCTGTAAAAGATCAAGCAAAAAGGTGGTTGAATAACCAACCTACAGCAAGCATAAAGACATGGCAACAGTTATCAGACAAATTCCTGAATCATTTTTACCCTCCAAAGAGGATGACACAGCTAAGGCTGAACATCCAAGGCTTTAAACAAGAGGATAATGAATCCCTTTATAATGCCTGGGAGAGGTATAGAGGTATGCTAAGGAAATATCCCTCTGAAATGTTTTCAGAGTGGGTACAGTTAGACATTTTCTACTATGGGCTCACAGAAAAAGCTCAGATATCTTTAGACCACTCAGCTGGTGGATCTATACACATGAGAAAGACAATTGAAGAAGCTCAAGAGCTTATAGACACTGTTGCTAGAAACCAATATTTGTACTCTAGCAATGAGTTCTCTCCAAAAGAGGAAGTCATGACAGTAGTCAATGACCCTCATCCTCAAGAACAGATAATTGAGCTTAATCAACAATTGCTCCGGATGACTGAACAGTTAGCAGAATTTAAAGAGATGCTCTATGAAACTAAAGTTGCTAACAAGAACATAGAACTGCAGTTGAATCAAGCAAAACAGCAAATATCTAAACAGATAACAGAGGAATGTCAAGCAGTTCAACTGAGGAGTGGAAAGACACTGAATAACACTGCTCAAAGTAGTAAAAAGTCAGTAAAGGAACAATTGACAGAGGATAGCCAAACCACTATCCAAAATCCCTCTGAGGACAGTAAGAGCCCAGAGAGGAATACTAATGGCGTTCAAACGCCAGAAAGGGAGGGAAAGCTGGCGTTAAACGCCCATTTCCTGCCCAGTTCTGGCGTTCAAACGCCAGAAAAGGGAGAAAATTTGGCGTTAAACGCCCAATGGGTAGCCAAGTCTGGCGTTCAAACGCCACAAAGGGGTCAGACACTTGCAAGTGCTGATAACAACCCTCTTAAGCATGCTTCTTCAACCACTTCTGTAAGGAATAAACCTGCAGCAACTAAGGTTGAAGAATATCAAGCCAAGATGCCTTATCCTCAGAAACTCCGCAAAGCGGAACAGGATAAGCAATTTGCCCGCTTTGCAGACTATCTAAGGACTCTTGAAATAAAGATTCCGTTTGCAGAGGCACTTGAGCAAATACCTTCTTATGCTAAGTTCATGAAAGAAATCTTAAGTCATAAGAAGGATTGGAGAGAAACTGAAAAGGTGTTTCTCACTGAAGAATGCAGTGCAGTCATTCTGAAAAGCTTACCAGAAAAGCTTCAAGATCCAGGAAGCTTTATGATACCATGCACATTAGAAGGTGCTTGCACCAAGACAGCCCTATGTGATCTTGGAGCAAGCATCAATCTAATACCTGCATCCACTATCAGAAAGCTTGGGTTGACTGGAGAAGTTAAACCAACCCGGATATGCCTCCAACTTGCTGATGGCTCCATTAAATATCCATCAGGCATAATAGAGGATATGATTATCAAGGTTGGGCCATTTGCCTTTCCAACTGACTTTGTAGTGCTGGAAATGGAGGAGCACAAGAGTGCAACTCTCATTCTAGGAAGACCTTTCCTAGCAACTGGACGAACTCTCATTGATGTACAAAAGGGGGAAATAACCTTGAGAGTCAATGAGGATGAGTTCAAGTTGAATGTTGTTAAAGCTATGCAACATCCAGACACATCAAATGACTGCATGAGCACTGATATTATTGACTCTTTGGTGGAGGAGGTCAATATGACTGAAAGTCTTGAATCAGAGCTAGAGGACATCTTTAAAGATGTTCAACCTTATCTTGAGGAACTAAAGGAAATAAAAGAAATTCCGAAAATTCCTCAGGAAGAAGACAAGCCTCCTAAACCAGAGCTCAAACCATTACCACCATCCCTGAAATATGCGTTTCTAGGAGAAGGCGGCACTTTTCCAGTGATCATAAGCTCTGCTTTAAATCCACAGGAAGAGGAAGCACTAATTCAAGTGCTAAGGACACACAAGACAGCTCTTGGGTGGTCCATAAGTGATCTTAAGGGCATTAGCCCAGCAAGATGCATGCACAAGATCCTATTGGAGGATGATGCTAAGCCAGTGGTTCAACCACAAAGGCGGCTA